>NW_025901309.1:0-25303 GCF_022539505.1 Lolium rigidum
CAGTAGGCCCTGTCATCGTGCAGGTGTTCCGAAGCTGGGTAACTCGCGTACCACCGTCCCGTGTGCACTCCGCCCTATGGCTCCTACTTCTTCTCCCCCTCGTGAGGATCCCTCCTCCGAGGTACCGTCGATTAGGCAACGACAGCTGCTGCTCCCATGAGGAGGGAGTAGTTCTCCATCGAGGCTCGGGGCTGTACCGGTAGCTATGTGGTTAATCTCTCTCCTATGTACTTCAATACAATAATCTCATGAGCTGCCTTACATGATTGAGATTCATATGATGATGCTTGTAATCTAGATGTCATTATGTTAGTCAAGTGAGTTTTACTTATGTGATCTCCTGGAGACTCCTTGTCCCACGTGTGTAAATGTGACAAGTGTGTGCACCGTGTGGGTCTCTTAGGCTATATTTCACGTAATACTTACCCACTGTTATGAATGGCGTAGTGAAGTGCTTATTTATATCTCTTTATGATTGCGATGTGTTTTGTATCACAATTTATCTATGTGCTACTCTAGTGATGTTATTAAAGTAGTTTTATTCCTCCTACACGGTGTAATGGTGACAGGGTGTGCATCCGTGTTAGTACTTGGCGTATGCTATGATCATGATCTCTTGTAGATTGTGAAGTTAACTATTGCTATGATAGTATTGATGTGATCTATTCCTCCTACATAGCGTGAAGGTGACAAAGTGTGCATGCTGTGTTAGTACTTGGTTTAGTCGTGTTGATCTTTCTTGCACTCTAAGGTTATTTAAATATGAACATTGAATTGTGGAGCTTGTTAACTCCGGCATTGAGGGTTCGTGTAATCCTACGCAATGTGTTCATCATCCAACAAGAGAGTGTAGAGTATGCATTTATCTATTCTCGTTATGTGATCAATGTTGAGAGTGTCCACTAGTGAAAGTCTAATCCCTAGGCCTTGTTCCTAAATATCGCTATCGCTGCTTGTTTACTCGTTTTATCGCGTTACTACCGCTCGCATTACTACCGCTTGTTTACCGTCCCGGGCAAAGCACTTTTCTCGGTGCCGTTGCTACTGCTTATTTATACCACCTGTATTTCACTATCTCTTCGCCGAACTAGTGCACCTATTAGGTGTGTTGGGGACACAAGAGACTTCTTGCTTTGTGGTTGCAGTGGTTGCATGAGAGGGATATCTTTGACCTCTTCCTCCCCGAGATCGATAAACCTTGGGTGATCCACTTAAGGGAAACTTGATGCTGTTCTACAAACCTCTCGCTCTTGGAGGCCCAACACTGTCTACAAGAATAGAAGCTCCCGTAGACATCAAGCACTTTTCCGGCGCCGTTGCCGGGGAGGAAAGGTAAAAAGGCACTCATACTTCGGTTCCGTGTAACGTGACTTTTCTGGCGCCATTGTGTTTGTGCTCGAAGCTATTTCCTTTAGATCTTGTAATTGCATCTTTTTGTTTCTTGTTTACACTAGTTTGGCATAATGGACAACAATGAGCTTCTTATTCTATTTCCTGATTTAAAACATGGATTGTTTGATGCGAAAATTAAAAAACCTATGAAATCTTATTTGCATGCTCGGTAGTAATATTAGTATGAACGCTTTGAACACCATTGTTGATAATAATGTAGAAAGTTCTAAGCTTGGGGAAGCTGGTTTTCATGATCTTTTTAGTCCCCCAAGCATTGAGGAGAAAATTTTCTTTGATGATACTTTGCCTCCTATTTATGATGATTATGATGATAGTGGTCTTTTGGTGCCACCTACTATGGAGAGTAAATTTTGTTGTGATTATACTATGCCTCCTACACTTGATGAGAATAATAATGATAGCTACTTTGTTGAATTTGCTCCCACTATTACTAATAAAATTGATTATGCCTATGTGGAGAGTAATAATTTTATGCATGAGACTCATGATAAGAATGCTTTATGTGATAGTTATATTGTTGAGTTTGCTCATGTTGCTACTGAAAGTTATTATGAGAGAGGAAAATATGGTTGTAGAAATTTTCATGTTACTAAAATGCCTCTCTATGTGCTGAAATTTTTGAAGCTACACTTGTTCTATCTTCCTATGCTTGTTACTTTGCTCTTCATGAACTTGTTTATTTACAAGACTCCTATGCATAGGAAGCATGTTAGACTTAAATGTGTTTTCAATTTGCCTCTTGATGCTCTCTTTTGCTTCAAATACTATTTCTTGCGAGTGCATCATTAAAACTGCTGAGCCCATCTTAATGGCTATAAAGAAAGAAGTTCTTGGGAGATAACCCATATGTTATTTTGCTACAGTACTTTGTTTTATATTTGTGTCTTGGAAGTTGTTTACTACTGTAGCAACCTCTCCTTATCTTAGTTTTGAGTTTTGTTGTGCCAAGTAAAGTCGTTGATAGAAAGGTTGATACTAGATTTGGATTACCGCGCAGTTCCAGATTTCTTTGCTGTCACGAATCTGGGTCTACCTCCCTGTAGGTAGCTCAGAAAATTAAGCCAATTTACGTGCATGATCCTCAGATATGTACGCAACTTTCATTCAATTTGGGCATTTTCATTTGAGCAAGTCTGGTGCCCTAATAAAATCCATCTTTACGGACTGTTCTGTTTTGACAGATTCTGCCTTTTATTTCGCATTGCCTCTTTTGCTATGTTGGATGAATTTCTTTGATCCATTAATGTCCAGTAGCTTTATGCAATTTCCAGAAGTGTTAAGAATGATTGTGTCACCTCTGAACATGTTAATTTTTATTGTCCACTAACCCTCTAATGAGTTGTTTCGAGTTTGGTGTGGAAGAAGTTTTCAAGGGTCAAGAGAGGAGGATGATATACTATGATCAAGAAGAGTGAAAAGTCTAAGCTTGGGGATGCCCCGGTGGTTCACCCCTGCATATTCTAAGAAGACTCAAGCGTCTAAGCTTGGGGATGCCCAAGGCATCCCCTTCTTCATCGACAACATTATCGGGTTCCTCCCTGAAACTATATATTTATTCCGTCACATCTTATGCACTTTGCTTGGAGCGTCGGTTTGTTTTTGTTTTTGTTTTGTTTGAATAAAATGGATCCTAGCATTCACTTTATGGGAGAGAGACACGCTCCGCTGTAGCATATGGACAAGTATGTCCTTAGGCTCTACTCATAGTATTCATGGCGAAGTTTCTTCTTCGTTAAATTGTTATATGGTTGGAATTGGAAAATACTACATGTAGTAATTCTAAAATGTCTTGGATAATTTGATACTCGGCAATTGTTGTGCTCATGTTTAAGCTCTTGCATCATATACTTTGCACCCATTAATGAAGAAACACTTAGAGCTTGCTAATTTGGTTTGCATATTTGGTTTCTCTAGAGTCTAGATAATATCTAGTATTGAGTTTTGAACAACAAGGAAGACGGTGTAGAGTTTTATAATGTTTACAATATGTCTTTTATGTGAGTTTTGCTGCACCGTTCATCCTTGTGTTTGTTTCAAATAACCTTGCTAGCCTAAACCTTGTATCGAGAGGGAATACTTCTCATGCATCCAAAATCCTTGAGCCAACCACTATGCCATTTGTGTCCACCATACCTACCTACTACATGGTATTTATCCGCCATTCCAAAGTAAATTGCTTGAGTGCTACCTTTAAAATTCCATCATTCACCTTTGCAATATATAGCTCATGGGACAAATAGCTTAAAAACTATTGTGGTATTGAATATGTACTTATGCACTTTATCTCTTATTAAGTTGCTTGTTGTGCGATAACCATGTTTCGGGGACGCCATCAACTATTCTTTGTTGAATATCATGTGAGTTGCTATGCATGTCCGTCTTGTCCGAAGTAAGAGAGATCTACCACCTTTATGGTTGGAGCATGCATATTGTTAGAGAAGAACATTGGGCCGCTAACTAAAGCCATGAATCATGGTGGAAGTTTCAGTTTTGGACACACATCCTCAATCTCATATGAGAATAATAATTGTTGCCACATGCTTATGCATTAAAGAGGAGTCCATTATCCGTTGTCCCTGTTGTCCCGGTATGGATGTCTAAGTTGAGAATAATCAAAAGCGAGAAATCCAAAATGCGAGCTTTCTCCTTAGACCTTTGTACAGGCGGCATGGAGGTACCCCATTGTGACACTTGGTTAAAACATGTGCATTGCAAAGATCCGGTAGTCCAAGCTAATTAGGACAAGGTGCGGGCACTATTAGTATACTATGCATGAGACTTGCAACTTGTAAGATATAATTTACATAACTCATATGCTTTATTACTACCGTTGACAAAATTGTTTCATGTTTTCAAAATAAAAGCTCTAGCACAAATATAGCAATCGATGCTTTCCTCTTTGAAGGACCATTCTTTTTTACTTTTATGTTGAGTCAGTTCACCTATCTCTCTCCACCTCAAGAAGCAAACACTTGTGTGAACTGTGCATTGATTCCTACATACTTGCATATTGCACTTGTTATATTACTCTATGTTGACAATTATCCATGAGATATACATGTTACAAGTTGAAAGCAACCGCTGAAACTTAATCTTCCTTTGTGTTGCTTCAATACCTTTACTTTGATTTATTGCTTTATGAGTTAACTCTATTGCAAGACTTATTGATGCTTATCTTTAAGTACTATTCATGAAAAGTCTTTGCTTTATGATTCAGTTGTTTACTCATGTCATTACCATTGTTTTGATCGCTGCATTCATTACATATGTTTACAATATGATCAAGTTTATGATGGCATGTCACTTCAGAAATTATCTTTGTTATCGTTTTACCCGCTCGGGACGAGCAGAACTAAGCTTGGGGATGCTTGATACGTCTCCGACGTATCGATAATTCCTTATGTTCCATGCCATATTATTGATGATACCTACATGTTTTATGCACACTTTATGTCATATTCGTGCATTTTCTGGAACTAACCTATTAACAAGATGCCGAAGAGCCAGTTCCTGTTTTCTGCTGTTTTTGGTTTCATAAATCCTAGTAACGAAATATTCTCGGAATTGGACGAACCCAGGGTCCTATTTTTCCTGGAGCCTTCCAGAACACCCGAGAGCCGCCAGAGGGAAGCCCTGGGGGCCCCACACCACACCCTGGCGCGGCCAGAGGGGGGCCGCGCCGCCCTATGGTGTGGGCCCCCAGGCCCCCTCCGAGGCTGCCCTTCCGCCTATTTAAAGCCTCCGTCGCGAAAACCCTGATACGAAGAACCACGATACGGAAAACCTTCCAGAGCCGCCGCCATCGCGAAGCCAAGATCCGGGGGACAGGAGTCTCGTTCCGGCACCTCGCCGGAGCAGGGAAGTGCCCCGGAAGGCTTCTCCATCGACACCGCTGCCATCTCCACCGCCATCTTCATCACCGCTGCTGCTCCCATGAGGAGGGAGTAGTTCTCCATCGAGGCTCGGGGCTGTACCGGTAGCTATGTGGTTAATCTCTCTCCTATGTACTTCAATACAATAATCTCATGAGCTGCCTTACATGATTGAGATTCATATGATGATGCTTGTAATCTAGATGTCATTATGTTAGTCAAGTGAGTTTTACTTATGTGATCTCCGGAGACTCCTTGTCCCACATGTGTAAAGGTGACAGTGTGTGCACCGTGTGGGTCTCTTAGGCTATATTTCACAGAATACTTACCTACTGTTATGAATGGCGTAGTGAAGTGCTTATTTATATCTATTTATGATTGCAATGTGTTTTGTATCACAATTTATCTATGTGCTACTCTAGTGATGTTATTAAAGTAGTTTTATTCCTCCTACACGGTGTAATGGTGACGAGTGTGTGCATCCGTGTTAGTACTTGGCGTATGCTATGATCATGATCTCTTGTAGATTGTGAAGTTAACTATTGCTATGATAGTATTGATGTGATCTATTCCTCCTACATAGCGTGAAGGTGACAGTGTGCATGCTGTGTTAGCACTTGGTTTAGTCGTGTTGATCTTTCTTGCACTCTAAGGTTATTTAAATATGAACATTGAATTGTGGAGCTTGTTAACTCCGGCATTGAGGGTTCGTGTAATCCTACGCAATGTGTTCATCATCCAACAAGAGAGTGTAGAGTATGCATTTATCTATTTTGTTATGTGATCAATGTTGAGAGTGTCCACTAGTGAAAGTCTAATCCCTAGGCCTTGTTCCTAAATACTGCTATCGTTGCTTGTTTACTGTTTTACTGCGTTACTACTGCTTGTCTACTGTCCTGGGCAAAGCACTTTTCTGGTGCCGTTGCTATCGCTTATTTATACCACCTGTATTTCACTATCTCTTCGCCGAACTAGTGCACCTATTAGGTGTGTTGGGGACACAAGAGACTTCTTGCTTTGTGGTTGCAGGGTTGCATGAGAGGGATATCTTTGACCTCTTCCTCCCTGAGATCGATAAACCTTGGGTGATCCACTTAAGGGAAACTTGCTGCTGTTCTACAAACCTCTGCTCTTGGAGGCCCAACACTGTCTACAAGAATAGAATCTCCCGTAGACATCAATGTCCTCCAATGTCAGGTTGACGAGGCTGCAAGGACAACTCACAATCAGCCTTTGGATGTTACTCCTCCTATCATGGTTGCAGTCGTGATGCGGCAAGTTGACAATCTCTGGTAGTTTCAGCCGGCAGTGCCGACGCATAGCGTCCAAAGGGACGTTGATGTCTACGGGTGCTTCTATTCTTGTAGACAGTGTTGGGCCTCCAAGAGCAGAGGTTTGTAGAACAGCAGCAAGTTTCCCTTAAGTGGATCACCCAAGGTTTATCGAACTCAGGGAGGAATAGGTCAAAGATATCCCTCTCATGCAACCCCGCAACCACAAAGCAAGAAGTCTCTTGTGTCCCCAACACACCTAATAGGTGCACTAGTTCGACGAAGAGATAGTGAAATACAGGTGGTATGAATAAATGCGAGCGAGTAGCAACGACACCGTAAAAGTGCTTTGCTGTCCAGGACTGGTGTGTGGTTGATGGTGGTAATATTGCAGGAAGTATAGATGCAGTAAAACAAGAAACAAACAGCGATAGCGATATTTAGGAACAAGGCCTAGGGATCATACTTTCACTAGTGGACACTCTCAACATTGATCACATAACGAATAAATAGATAGATGCTAGACTTTACACCCTCTTGTTGGATGATGAACACCACTAACTGTGTAGGATTACACGAACCCTCAATGCCGGAGTTAACAAGCTCCACAATATTCAATGTTCATATTTAAATAACCTTAGAGTGCATAACAGATCAACATAACCAAACCAACTACTAACATAGCATGCACACTGTCACCTTCACACTACGAAAGGAGGAATAGATCACATCAATACTATCATAGCAATAGTTAACTTCATAATCTACAAGAGATCATAATCATAGCCTACGCCAAGTACTACATGATGCACACACTATCACCATTACACCGTGCAGGAGGAATAAACTACTTTAATAACATCACTAGAGTAGCACACAGATATATTGTGATACAAAACACATTGCAATCATAAAGAGATATAAATAAGCACTTCACTATGCCATTCATAACGGTGAATAAGTATTCTCGTGAAATATAGCCTAAGAGACCCACACGGTGCACACACTCGTCACCTTTACACACGTGGGACAAGGAGTCTCCGGAGATCACATAAGTAAAATCCACTTGACTAGCATAATGACATCTAGATTACAAGCATCATCATATGAATCTCAATCATGTAAGGCAGCTCATGAGATTATTGTATTGAAGTACATAGGAGAGAGATCAACCACATAGCTACCGGTACAGCCCCGAGCCTCGATAGAGAACTACTCCCTCCTCATGGGAGACAGCATCATTGATGGAGATGGCGGTGGTGTCGATGGAGGAGCCTTCCGGGGGCACTTCCCCGTCCCGGCGGCGTGCCGGAACAGAGACTCCTGTCCCCCAGATCTTGGCTTCGCGATGGCGGCGGCTCTGGAAGGTTTTCTCTGGTTTCGTCGAACGTGGTAGGGTTTTCGCGACGGAGACCTTAAGTAGGCGGAAGGGCAGCCTCGGAGGGTCAACGAGGCGACGACACACTAGGGGGGCGCGACCAAGGCCTGGGCCGCGCCACCCTGTCGTCTGGGGCCCACATGGCCCTCCTCTGGCGGCTCTCGGGTGTTCTGGAAGCTTCGTCCAATTATAAGACTCTGGACGTTGATTTCGTCCAATTCCGAGAATATTTCCTTACTAGGATTTCTGAAACCAAAAACAGCAGAAAACAGGAACTGACACTTCGGCATCTCGTCAATAGGTTAGTTCCGGAAAACGCATAATAATGACATATAATGTGTATAAAACACGTAGATATCATCCATAATGTGGCATGGAACATAAGAAATTATCGATACGTCGGAGACGTATCAGCATCCCCAAGCTTAGTTTCTGCTCGTCCCGAGCAGGTAAACGATAACAAAGATAATTTCTGGAGTGACATGCCATCATAACCTTGATCATACTATTGTAAACACATGTAATGAATGCAGCGATCAAAACAATGGTAATGACATGGGTAAACAAATGAATCATAAAGCAAAGACTTTTCACGAATAGTACTTTCAAGACAAGCATCAATAAGTCTTGCATAAGAGTTAACTCATAAAGCAATAAATTCATAGTAAAGGCATTGAAGCAACACAATGGAAGATTAAGTTTCAGCGGTTGCTTTCAACTTGTAACATGTATATCTCAATGATAGTTTGTCAATTGATGTCTACGGGAGCTTCTATTCTTGTAGACAGTGTTGGGCCTCCAAGAGCAGAGGTTTGTAGAACAGCAGCAAGTTTCCCTTAAGTGGATCACCCAAGGTTTATCGATCTCAGGGAGGAAGAGGTCAAAGATATCCCTCTCAAGCAACCCCGCAACCACAAAGCAAGAAGTCTCTTGTGTCCCCAACACACCTAATAGGTGCACTAGTTCGGCGAAGAGATAGTGAAATACAGGTGGTATGAATGAATATGAGCAGTAGTAACGGCGCGTGAAAATAGCTTGTCTGGCGTGTAGTTGATGGTGGTAATATGGTAGCGTAGTAACGCAAGTAAAACGGTAAACAAGCAGCGATAGCGATATTTAGGAACAAGGCCTAGGGAATAGACTTTCACTAGTGGACACTCTCAACATTGATCACATAACGGAATAGATAAATGCATACTCTACACTCTCTTGTTGGATGATGAACACATTGTGTAGGATTACACGAACCCTCAATGCCGGAGTTAACAAGCTCCACAATTCAATGTTCATATTTAAATAACCTTAGAGTGCATGAAAGATCAACACGACTAAACCAAGTACTAACACAAAGCATGCACACTGTCACCTTCACACTATGTAGGAGGAATAGATCACATCAATACCATCATAGCAATACTTAACTTCATAATCTACAAGAGATCACAATCATAGCCTACGCCAAGTACTAACACGGATGCACACACTGTCACCATTACACCGTGCAGGAGGAATAAAACTACTTTAATAACATCACTAGAGTAGCACATAGATAAATTGTGACACAAAACACATTGCAATCATAAAGAGATATAAATAAGCACTTCACTACGCCATTCATAACAGTGAATAACTATTCTGTGAAATATAGCCTAAGAGACCCACACGGTGCACACACTGTCACCTTTACACACGTGGGACAAGGAGTCTCCGGAGATCACATAAGTAAAACTCACTTGACTAGCATAATGACATCTAGATTACAAGCATCATCATATGAATCTCAATCATGTAAGGCAGCTCATGAGATTATTGTATTGAAGCACATAGGAGAGAGATTAACCACATAGCTACCGGTACAGCCCCGAGCCTCGATGGAGAACTACTCCCTCCTCATGGGAGACAAGCAGCGTTGATGGAGATGGCGGTGGTGTCGATGGAGGAGCCTTCCGGGGCACTTCCCCGCCCCGGCGGCGTGCCGGAACAGAGACTCATGTCCCCCAGATCTTGGCTTCGCGATGGCGGCGGCTCTGGAAGGTTTCTCGTACCGTGGTTTTTTCGTCTCGAGGTTTTAGGTCAGGGACCTTTAAATAGGCGAAGAGGCGGAGTCGGAGGGTCAACGAGGCGGCGGCACCATAGGGGGGCGCGGGCCACCTCCAGGCCGCGCCGGCCTATGGTCTGGTGGGCCTGTGCCCCCTCTCTGGCGGCTCTCGAGTGTTCTGGAAGCTTCGTGGAAAAATAGGATGCTAGGTCTTGATTTCGTTCGATTCCGAGAATATTTCCTTACTAGGATTTCTGGAACCAAAAACAGCAGAAAACAGGAACTGGCCCTTCGGCATCTCGTCAATAGGTTAGTTCCGGAAAACGCATAATAATGACATAAAGTGTGTATAAAACATGTAGATATCATCAATAATGTGGCATGGAACACAAGAAATTATCGATACGTCGGAGACGTATCAGCATCCCCAAGCTTAGTTCCTGCTCGTCCCGAGCAGGTAAACGATAAACAAAGATAATTTATGGAGTGACATGCCATCATAAACTTGATCATATTGTAAACATATGTAATGAATGCAGCGATCAAAACAATGGTAATGACATGAGTAAACAACTGAATCATAAAGCAATGACTTTTCATGAATAGCACTTTCAAGACAGGCATCAATAAGTCTTGCATAAGAGTTAACTCATAAAGCAATAATTTAAAGTAAAGACATTGAAGCAACACAATGGAAGATTAAGTTTCAGCGGTTGCTTTCAACTTGTAACATGTATATCTCATGGATAATTGTCAACATAGAGTAATATAACAAATGCAATATGCAAGTATGTAGGAATCAATGCACAGTTCACACAAGTGTTTGCTTCTTGAGGTGGAGAGAGATAGGTGAACCGACTCAACATAAAAATAAAAAGAATGGTCCTTCAAAGAGGAAAGCATCGATTGCTATATTTGTGCTAGAGCTTTTATTTTGAAAACATGAAACAATTTTGTCAACGGTAGTAATAAAGCATATGAGTTATGTAAATTATATCTTACAAGTTGCAAGTCTCATGCATAGTATACTAATAGTGCCCGCACCTTGTCCTAATTAGCTTGGACTACCGGATCATTGCAATACACATGTTTTAACCAAGTGTCACAATGGGGTACCTCCATGCCGCTCGTACAAAGGTCTAAGGAGAAAGCTCGCATTTTGGATTTCTCGCTTTTGATTATTCTCAACTTAGACATCCATACCGGGACAGCATGGACAACGAGATAATGGACTCCTCTTTAATGCATAAGCATGTGGCAACAATTATTATTCTCATATGAGATTGAGGATATATGTCCAAAACTGAAACTTCCACCATGAATCATGGCTTTAGTTAGCGGCCCAATGTTCTTCTCTAACAATATGCATGCTCCAACCATTAAGGTGGTAGATCTCTCTTACTTCGGACAAGACGGACATGCATAGCAACTCACATGATATTCAACAAAGAATAGTTGATGGCGTCCCCGTAAACATGGTTATCGCACAACAAGCAACTTAATAAGAGATAAAGTGCATAAGTACATATTCAATACCACAATAGTTTTTAAGCTATTTGTCCCATGAGCTATATATTGCAAAGGTGAATGATGGAATTTTAAAGGTATCACTCAAGCAATTTACTTTGGAATGGCGGAGAAATACCATGTAGTAGGTAGGTGTGGTGGACACAAATGGCATAGTGGTTGGCTCAAGGATTTTGGATGCATGAGAAGTATTCCCTCTCGATACAAGGTTTAGGCTAGCAAGGTTTATTTGAAACAAACACAAGGATGAACGGTGCAGCAAAAATCACATAAAAGACATATTGTAAACATTATAAGACTCTACACCGTCTTCCTTGTTGTTCAAAACTCAATACTAGATGTTATCTAGACTCTAGAGAAACCAAATATGCAAACCAAATTAGCAAGCTCTAAGTGTTTCTTCATTAATGGGTGCAAAGTATATGATGCAAGAGCTTAAACATTAGCACAACAATTGCCAAGTATCAAATTATCCAAGACATTTTAGAGTTACTACATGTAGTATTTTCCAATTCCAACCATATAACAATTTAACGAAGAAGAAACTTCACCATGAATACTATGAGTAGAGCCTAAGGATATACTTGTCCATATGCTACAGCGGAGCGTGTCTCTCTCCCATAAAGTGAATGCTAGGATCCATTTTATTCAAACAAAACAAAAACAAAAACAAACCGACGCTCCAAGCAAAGTGCATAAGATGTGACGGAATAAAAATATAGTTTCGGGGGAGGAACTCGATAATGTTGTCGATGAAGAAGGGGATGCCTTGGGCATCCCCAAGCTTAGACGCTTGAGTCTTCTTAGAATATGCAGGGGTGAACCACCGGGGCATCCCCAAGCTTAGAGCTTTCACTCTCCTTGATCATATTGTATCATACTCCTCTCTTGATCCTTGAAAACTTCCTCCACACCAAACTCGAAACAACTCATTAGAGGGTTAGTGCACAATAAAAATTAACATGTTCAGAGGTGACACAATGATTCTTAACACTTCTGGACATTGCATAAAGCTACTGGACATTAATGGATCAAAGAAATTTATCCAACATAGCAAAAGAGGCAATGCGAAATAAAAGGCAGAATCTGTCAAAACAGAACAGTCCGTAAAGATGGATTTTATTAGGGCACCAGACTTGCTCAAATGAAAATGCCCAAATTGAATGAAAGTTGCGTACATATCTGAGGATCATGCACGTAAATTGGCTTAATTTTCTGAGCTACCTACAGGGAGGTAGACCCAGATTCGTGACAGCAAAGAAATCTGGAACTGCGCAGTAATCCAAATCTAGTACTTACTTTACTATCAAAGACTTTACTTGGCACAACAAAACATAAAACTAAGATAAGGAGAGGTTGCTACAGTAGTAAACAACTTCCAAGACTCAAATATAAAACAAAGTGCTGTAGCAAAATAAACACATGGGTTATCTCCCAAGAAGTTCTTTTCTTTATAGCCATTAAGATGGGCTCAGCAGTTTTAATGATGCACTCGCAAGAAATAGTATTTGAAGCAAAAGAGAGCGTCAAGAGGCAAATTCAAAACACATTTAAGTCTAACATGCTTCCTATGAAAAGAAATCTTGTAAATAAACAAGTTCATGAAGAGCAAAGTAACAAGCATAGGAAGATAGAACAAGTGTAGCTTCAAAAATTCCAGCACATAGAGAGGCATTTTAGTAACATGAAAATTTCTACAACCATATTTTCCTCTCTCATAATAACTTTCAGTAGCAACATGAGCAAACTCAACAATATAACTATCACATAAAGCATTCTTATTATGAGTCTCATGCATAAAATTATTACTCTCCACATAGGCATAATCAATTTTATTAGTAATAGTGGGAGCAAATTCAACAAAGTAGCTATCATTATTATTCTCATCAAGTGTAGGAGGCATAGTATAATCACAACAAAATTTACTCTCCATAGTAGGTGGCACCAAAAGACCACTATCATTATAATCATCATAAATAGGAGGCAAAGTATCATCAAAGAAAATTTTCTCCTCAATGCTTGGGGGACTAAAAAGATCATGCTCATCAAAACCAGCTTCCCCAAGCTTAGAATTTTCCATATCATTAGCAACAATTGTATTCAAAGTATTCATGCTAATATGTTCCATGGGTTTTTTAATTTTCGCATCTAACCATCCATGTCTTAAATCAGGAAATAGAATAAGAAGCTCATTGTTGTCCATTATGCCAAACTAGTGTAAACAAGAAACAAAAAGATGCAATTGCAGGATCTAAAGGAAATAGCTTTGAGTACTTACAACGGCGCAAATAGCTTAGTAGCCGAGATCCGGAGTGTGAGTACCTTTTACCTTTCCTCCCCGGCAACGGCGCCAGAAAATAGCTTGCTGTCCGCAACTGGCGCGTGGTTGACGAGGGAGGAAATGGTGTAGCTTTCCTTCGTTCCCCGGCAACGGCGCCAGAAAATAGCTTGATGTCTACGGGAGCTTCTATTCTTGTAGACAGTGTTGGGCCTCCAAGAGCGAGAGGTTTGTAGAACAGCAGCAAGTTTCTCTTAAGTGGATCACCCAAGGTTTATCGATCTCGGGGAGGAAGAGGTCAAAGATAACCCTCTCAAGCAACCCCGCAACCACAAAGCAAGAAGTCTCTTGTGTCCCCAACACACCTAATAGGTGCACTAGTTCGGCGAAGAGATAGTGAAATACGGGTGGTATGAATGAATATGAGCAGTAGTAACGGCGCCGAGAAAATAGCTTGCTGGCGTGTAGTTGATGGTGGTAATATGGTAGCGATAGTAACGCGATAGAAACGAGTAAACAAGCAGCGATAGCGATATTTAGGAACAAGGCCTAGGGAATAGACTTTCACTAGTGGACACTCTCAACATTGATCACATAACAGAATAGATAAATGCATACTCTACACTCTCTTGTTGGATGATGAACACATTGTGTAGGATTACACGAACCCTCGATGCCGGAGTTAACAAGCTCCACAATTCAATGTTCATATTTAAATAACCTTAGAGTGCATGAAAGATCAACACGACTAAACCAAGTACTAACACGAGCATGCACACTGTCACCTTCACACTATGTAGGAGGAATAGATCACATCAATACCATCATAGCAATAGTTAACTTCATAATCTACAAGAGATCACAATCATAGCCTACGCCAAGTACTAACACGGATGCACACACCTGTCACCATTACACCGTGCGGGAGGAATAAAACTACTTTAATAACATCACTAGAGTAGCACATAGATAAATTGTGACACAAAACACATTGCAATCATAAAGAGATATAAATAAGCACTTCATTACGCCATTCATAACGGTGAATAAGTATTACTGTGAAATATAGCCTAAGAGACCCACACGGTGCACACACTGTCACCTTTACACACGTGGGACAAGGAGTCTCCGGAGATCACATAAGTAAAACTCACTTGACTAGCATAATGACATCTAGATTACAAGCATCATCATATGAATCTCAATCATGTAAGGAAGCTCATGAGATTATTGTATTGAAGCACATAGGAGAGAGATTAACCACATAGCTACCGGTACAGCCCCGAGCCTCGATGGAGAACTACTCCCTCCTCATGGGAGACAGCAGCGAGATGGCGGTGGTGTCGATGGAGGAGCCTTCCGGGGGCACTTCCCCGCCCCGGCGGCGTGCCGGAACAGAGACTCCTGTCCCCCAGATCTTGGCTTCGCGATGGCGGCGGCTCTGGAAGGTTTCTCGTACCGTGGTTTTTTCGTCTCGAGGTTTTAGGTCAGGGACCTTTAAATAGGCGAAGAGGCGGAGTCGGAGGGTCAACGAGGCGGCGGCACCATAGGGGGGCGCGGGCCACCCCCAGGCCGCGCCGGCCTATGGTCTGGTGGGCCTGTGCCCCCTCTCGGCGGCTCTCGGGTGTTCGGAAGCTTCGTGGAAAAATAGGATGCTTGGGTCTTGATTTCGTCCGATTCCGAGAATATTTCCTTACTAGGATTTCGGAACCAAAA
The DNA here is from genome assembly GCF_022539505.1 of Lolium rigidum. Taxonomy (NCBI): domain Eukaryota; kingdom Viridiplantae; phylum Streptophyta; class Magnoliopsida; order Poales; family Poaceae; genus Lolium; species Lolium rigidum. The sequence goes on from NW_025901309.1 coordinate 15,494, forward strand.
ACGAGCAGAAAACGAGAGCGGCCCTTCGGCATCTCGTCAATAGGTTAGTTCCGGAAAACGCATAATAATGACATAAAGTGTGTATAAAACATGTAGATATCATCAATAATGAGGCATGGAACACAAGAAATTATCGATACGTCGGAGACGTATCATCAATGCAAAGCAATATAACAAGTGCAATACGCAAGTATGTAGGAATCAATGCACAGTTCACACAAGTGTTTGCTTCTTGAGGTGGAGAGAGATAGGTGAACTGACTCAACAATAAAAGTAAAAGAAAGGCCCTTCGCAGAGGGAAGCATTGATTGCTATATTTGTGCTAGAGCTTTGGTTTTGAAAACAAGAAACAATTTTGTCAACGGTAGTAATAAAGCATATGTATCATGTAAATTATATCTTACAAGTTGCAAGCCTCATGCATAGTATACTAATAGTGCCCGCACCTTGTCCTAATTAGCTTAGATTACCGGGATTGTCATCGCAATACACATGTTTTAACCAAGTGTCACAAAGGGGTACCGCTATGCCGCCTGTACAAAGGTCTAAGGAGAAAGCTCGCATTGGATTTCTCGCTTTTGATTATTCTCAACTTAGACATCCATACCGGGACAACATAGACAACAGATAATGGACTCCTCTTTAATGCATAAGCATGTAGCAACAATTAATGTTCTCATATGAGATTGAGGATATATGTCCAAAACTGAAACTTCCACCATGGATCATGGCTTTAGTTAGCGGCCCAATGTTCTTCTCTAACATTATGCATGCTCTAACCATTAAATGAGTGGTAAATCTCCCTTACTTCAGACAAGACGGACATGCATAGAAACCCACATGATATTCAACAAAGAGTAGTTGATGGCGTCCCCAGGAACATGGTTATCGCACAACAAACAACTTAATAAGAGATAAAGTGCATAAGTACATATTCAATACCACAATAGTTTTTAAGCTATTTGTCCCATGAGCTATATATTGCAAAGGTAAAGGATAGAAATTTTAAAGGTAGCACTCAAGCAATTTACTTTGGAATGGCGGAGAAATACCATGTAGTAGGTAGGTATGGTGGACACAAATGGCATAGTGGTTGGCTCAAGGATTTTGGATGCATCAAAGTATTCCCTCTCGATACAAGGTTTAGGCTAGCAAGGTTATTTGAAACAAACACAAGGATGAACCGGTGCAGCAAAACTCACATAAAAGACATATTGTAAACATTATAGGACTCTACACCGTCTTCCTTGTTGTTCAAAACTCAATACTAGAAATTATCTAGACTTTAGAGAGACCAAATATGCAAACCAAATTTTAGCAAGCTCTATGTGTTTCTTCATTAATGGGTGCAAAGTATATGATGCAAGAGCTTAAACATGAGCACAACAATTGCCAAGTATCAAATTATCCAAGACATTTTATCAATTACCACATGTAGCATTTCCCGTTTCCAACCATATAACAATTAACGAAGCAGTTTCAACCTTCGCCATGAACATTAAAAGCTAAGAACACATGTGTTCATATGAACCAGCAGAGCGTGTCTCTCTCCCACATAAGCATGTATTTATTCAGACAATGAAAATAACAAAACGAAAATAAAAACACACAGACGCTCCAAGTAAAGTACATAAGATGTGACCGAATAAAAATATAGTTTCAAGAGAAGGAACCTGATAATTTGTCGATGAAGAAGGGGATGCCTTGGGCATCCCCAAGCTTAGATGCTTGAGTCTTCTTGAAATATGCAGGGATGAACCACGGGGGCATCCCCAAGCTTAGAGCTTTCACTCTCCTTGATCGTAGTATATCATCCTCCTCTCTTGACCCTTGAAAACTTCCTCCACACCAAACTCGAAACAAACTCATTAGAGGGTTAGTGCATAATCAAAAATTCACATGTTCAGAGGTGACACAATCATTCTTAACACTTCTGGACACTGCACAAAGCTACTGGAAGGTAATGGAACAAAGAAATCCACCCAACACAGCGAAAGAAGCAATGCGAAATAAAAGGCAGAATCTGTCAAAACAGAATAGTCCATAAAGACGAATTTTATTGAGGCACCAGACTTGCTCAAATTAAAATGCTCAAATTGAATGAAAGTTGCGTACATATCTGAGGATCACTCACGTAAATTGGCATAATTTTCTGAGTTACCTACAGAGAATTAGGCCCAGATTCGTGACGACAAGAAATCTGTTTCTGCGCAGTAATCCAAATCTAGTATCAACCTTTCTATCAAAGACCTTACTTGGCACAACAATGCAATAAAATAAGATAAGGAGAGGTTGCTACAGTAGTAACAACTTCCAAGACTCAAATATAAAACAAAAGTACTGTAGTAAAATAAACACATGGGTTATCTCCCAAGAAGTGCTTTCTTTATAGCCATTAAGATGGGCTCAGCAGTTTTAATGATGCGCTCGCAAGAAATAGTAGTTGAAGCAAAAGAGAGCATCAAGAGGCAAATTCAAAACAAATTTAAGTCTAACATGCTTCCTATGCATAGGAGTCTTGTAAATAAACAAGTTCATGAAGAGCAAAGTAACAAGCATAGGAAGATAGAACAAGTGTAGCTTCAAAATTTTCAGCACATAGAGAGGCATTTTAGTAACATGAAAATTTCTACAACCATATTTTCCTCTCTCATAATAAATTTCAGTAGCAACATGAGCAAACTCAACAATATAACTATCACATAAAGCATTCTTATCATGAGTCTCATGCATAAAATTATTACTCTCCACATAAGCATAATCAATTTTATTAGTAATAGTGGGAGCAAATTCAACAAAGTAGCTATCATTATTATTCTCATCATCAAATATAGGAGGCATATTGTAATCATAATCAAATTTATCCTCCATAACAGGCGGTACTAAAAGACTACTATCATTATAATCATCATAAATAGGAGGCAAAGCATCATCAAAGTAAGTTTTCTCCTCAATGCTTGGGGGACTAAAAAGATCATGCTCATCAAAACCAGCTTCCCCAAGCTTAGAATTTTCCATATCATTAGCAACAATGGTGTTCAAAGCGTTCATACTAATATGTTCCATAGGTTTTTTAATTTTCGCATCAAACCATCCATGTCTTAAATCGGGAAATAGAATAAGAAGCTCATTGTTGTCCATTATGCCAAACTAGTGTAAACAAGAAACAAAAAGATGCAATTGCAGGATCTAAAGGAAATAGCTTCGAGCACACACACAACGGCGCCAGAAAAGTACTTTACCTGGGACCGGAGTATGAGAGCCTTTTACCTTTCCTCCTAGGCAACGGCGCCAGAAAAGTGCTTGATGTCTACGGGTGCTTCTATTCTTGTAGACAGTGTTGGGCCTCCAAGAGCAGAGGTTTGTAGAACAGCAACAAGTTTCCCTTAAGTGGATCACCCAAGGTTTATCGAACTCGGGGAGGAAGAGGTCAAAGATATCCCTCTCATGCAACCCTGCAACCACAAAGCAAGAAGTCTCTTGTGTCCCCAACACACCTAATAGGTGCACTAGTTCGGCGAAGAGATAGTGAAATACAGGTGGTATGAATAAATGCGAGCGGTAGCAACGGCACCGGAAAAGTGCTTTGCTGTCCGGGACTGGTGTGTGGTTGATGGTGGTAATATTGCAGGAAGTATAGATGCGATAAAACGAGTAAACAAACAGCGATAGCGATATTTAGGAACAAGGCCTAGGGATCATACTTTCACTAGTGGACACTCTCAACATTGATCACATAACGGAATAAATAGATAAATGCTAGACTCTACACCCTCTTGTTGGATGATGAACACCACTAACTGTGTAGGATTACACGAACCCTCAATGCCGGAGTTAACAAGCTCCACAATATTCAATGTTCATATTTAAATAACCTTAGAGTGCATAACGAGATCAACATAACCAAACCAAGTACTAACATAGCATGCACACTGTCACCTTCACACTACGAAAGGAGGAATAGATCACATCAATACTATCATAGCAATAGTTAACTTCATAATCTACAAGAGATCACAATCATAGCCTACGCCAAGTACTACACGATGCACACACTTGTCACCATTACACCGTGCGGGAGGAATAAACTACTTTAATAACATCACTAGAGTAGCACACAGATATATTGTGATACAAAACACATTGCAATCATAAAGAGATATAAATAAGCACTTCACTATGCCATTCATAACAGTGAATAAGTATTCTGTGAAATATAGCCTAAGAGACCCACACGGTGCACACGATGTCACCTTTACACACGTGGGACAAGGAGTCTCCGGAGATCACATAAGTAAAATCCACTTGACTAGCATAATGACATCTAGATTACAAGCATCATCATATGAATCTCAATCATGTAAGGCAGCTCATGAGATTATTGTATTGAAGTACATAGGAGAGAGATTAACCACATAGCTACCGGTACAGCCCCGAGCCTCGATGGAGAACTACTCCCTCCTCATGGGAGACAGCAGCGTTGATGTAGATGGCGGTGGTGTCGATGGAGGAGCCTTCCGGGGGCACTTCCCCGTCCCGGCGACGTGCCGGAACAGAGACTCCTGTCCCCCAGATCTTGGCTTCGCGATGGCGGCGGCTCTGGAAGGTTTTCTCTGGTTTCGTCGAACGTGGTAGGGTTTTCGCGACGGAGACCTTAAGTAGGCGGAAGGGCAGCCTCGGAGGGTCCACGAGGCGACGACACACTAGGGGGGGCGGCCAAGGCCTGGGCCGCGCCACCTTGTCGTCTGGGGCCCACATGGCCCTCCTCTGGCGGCTCTCGGGTGTTCTGGAAGCTTCGTCCAATTATAAGACTCTGGGCGTTGATTTCGTCCAATTCCGAGAATATTTCCTTACTAGGATTTCTGAAACCAAAAACAGCAGAAAACGAGAGCTGGCACTTCGGCATCTCGTCAATAGGTTAGTTCCGGAAAACGCATAATAATGACATATAATGTGTATAAAACATGTAGATATCATCAATAATGTGGCATGGAACATAAGAAATTATCGATACGTCGGAGACGTATCAGACGTGCACGAGAAGATCCCTCTTCGGAGGACATATGACCACTCTCTCCTCCACCCCTCTTATTCTCCTCATCGTCAGAGTTGTCGGAGCCGTTGCCCACCTCTTCTTTCCCGCCGCTGCGAGTGATACCACCTTGGCAGATCTGGCTGAGTCAAGCACATGTCGAGGTGGAGCTCCTTGCCACTGTATCGCGCAGCACGTGATCGAGCCACTGGTCGACCAAGATGCAGTTCCAGTTGTGGCAGCTGTTGAAGGTGAAGCAAAGTTGGCGGATTGACACGTTGGTGTTGGTGCAACGGTGGCGGCAAAGAAACACGGCGCCGACATCGTCGAGGAGAGCCCAACTGTAGCTCTTCCTCTTTAGGGCGTTGAAGTAGAACGTGTCCCAGTCGGTGGCCCTATCGCCCACTCGCTCCTTGAAAGATACGGTGTGGACATTCCAGAAGATGTGGCGCTGCCGGCGTGGCAGCGTCGCCCCGCGGCAGACCGACCTCCTTGTTATGGAGGAAGGAGATGATGTGAGGAGTGATGCATGAATTTTTGGAGTGTTTTTAATTCGTTATTTCATATAGATATCCTTGTGTAGCAATAGGATTTTTGTATTTTAATGTGCCACCGCGCGCCTTTTATGTTTGTTTACGCAGGATCTCAAAATATTAAGGCAATGATGAAATATCAATAAAAGATATCATTTTATGATATTTTGACGTGATAAAAATCATCCAAGTACTTAACCAAGGGCATGGGACAAATGGGAACGCAAGGACGGACGTCCAAAAGTTTAGCGGACATCGGTACGAGGGGACCCCGCCCGTACCGTCCATCCGTACGCTGTACGAGGAGCACCGCCTCGTCAAATACTCACCTCGCGCAGACGGGGGAGAGATCAGAGACACACAACCGCCAGAAACACCATCTCTAGGATAGATCTGGAGGAGGGACTTGGGAGAGAACACTTTCCAGGCTGCTACACAGATCATTGGAGGACAAGCATCATGACCTTCATCATCAACCGCTACATCTCCATCACCGTCACCGATTCCATTCCTATTCAACCATAGTTGTGATCTCGATTGCTATTGTGGTTTTGTATTTGCATTCATACCACTATCTCATTTCCATTTATGAGATTATGATGATGTTCTTGATTATCTCCATGTGTGAGTAGTTATATTAGTTCTTGGGGAGATGGAGAAACCCTAGCATGAATATGAGATGAATCAAATATGATTTATGGTTTTAATATATGAATGGTGTTAGTTCTCTCTCTTGATATTATGTGAAGTGCACTATATAATATTTGCCTTAGGGACTAGAGAGGGGACTTCCCTTTGAAGTAATAAAGTGTACGGCGAGAGGTGACATTACCGTGGCGACATTTTATCATATGAGGGAGGGGAATAAATGGAGACTCACCAAGCTCATATCGATAACTATGGGTAAACCCTTAATTACGATATTCAATATGTGGTTTGTAGAAAGCTAGCCGCGGTGGTTATTTAAAGATGCGATGACCGATGGTTTTCTGGGCGCATCTTGTTATGGAGCTCTCTCCACACGCAACATGATTAAAATCATAGTTTATCTTGATTAACATGAATTCTAATGCTAGAGGTGGATCTAATAATCGCCGAGAACACTTTGTCTTATTGAGTTTCATTCTATTTCTCACTAGGCTTGTTATTTACTACTTTATTTACTTTCTTGCAACCAATTACAACAATCTTTAAAAATACTTTTGTTTGAAATTAAAGAACGATTTACAAGTGACCCTTGATAGATAGTAGCAAAGGGTATAAAGATCTTAACTATTAGCTCCTCGTGATTCGATACATTTCTTTTTAAAACTAGCTACAACTGAATTGTACACTTGCAATCATCAGGCAGGAAGTATGGGAGGTCGCCCAGGCCATTTCCGCACCCCGGTGAAGTCATCTCGGTCGCCCCGTCGTTTGGATCCAAGGTAGCAATTATGTCATTGATCTGCAAATGGTTGGCGGAGAGAGGATTTTCAGAGCAGGTGTTAAGCGCTCGTCCCTATCTACACTGTTGATATTGCACCAAGATCCATGATAGCTCTTTTTTCCCTCTGAAATAACTTATTATTTTCATATCTTTCACACCACACAATCTTTGAACTTGATATTTTGCAGATCACTTAAACATAACAACTAGAATGAAGGAAACATATTTTGAATTTTTATATCATTATGTATATATATTTTTGAAGAATTTATTTCGAATTTTGAAATAATTTGAAATTCTAAATTGCAAAAAAAAAATCCGTTCTATTTTTCCCCATCTATTTGTTATTTTTGAGTGACTTGTTAAATAGAAATATTATATAAATTAAAATATACAAAAATAAAAAATAAAAAAATGTGCAGCTTCTCAACTTTTCCCATGGTTTTTTTTTTTTACATGACTTTTCCCATGGTTGGTGACATGCAAATGAGTTAAATCCATGAGTAGTAACTAAACTTGTCTCCGAAAATCAATTCAGTCACTGTACTAAGGGAATACCATTTTACGGTAATTGAATACGTGATGGAGTGTCACATGCGGTCACTAGCCTACGCCAGCCTTTGTATGGGGTGACTTTGGGGATTTGCAGGACCCACTGTCAGTCGCCGCATGAGCCTACGAGCGATTAGTAGCGAGCAATTATTTAGCGTTTAGAGCATCTCCAGTCGCGTCCCCCAAACCGTCCCCCAAACCGCGCCGGATTGAGCGTTTGGGGGACGTGTTTTGCTCGTGCCGCGTTTGGGGGACGTCGCTCCCCAGCCGCGTCCCCCAAACGCCGCCCCCAAATGAATATTTGTGCAGGAAAATAAAGGTTTTCATTCAATTTTGATTATATATTACAAAGTTTGAATGAAAACGGCTAGATTTCATCTAAACCTAGGCTACTGACCGCCCGGCGGCGCGTTCGACGGCCCCGCCCGTCGTCGCCTCCCCTACGCCGCAGCTCCTCCTGCGCGCGCCTCCTCTCCTTGCGTTCGGCGGTGGCCGGACGGTGCCGCTCCCGCCGATAGTCCTCCTCCGCCCTCCCTCGCTGGGCCGGCGGGGAGGGAGAGCTCGATGGCGCGACGAATCTCCGCCTCTTCGCGGGCACGGGCGTCGTCCCGGAGCTTCTTCTCCGACGCGAAGGACTCGACGAGGGCGCGTTGCTGATCGGCCGTCTCGTCCGGGTGCGGGGCGTCGTCGTCGGACCAGTCGAACTCGTCGTCGTCGTCGTCGTCGTCCTCCACCTCGGTCTCCTCCGCCTCGGCCTCCTCCTCCATTGGCGCCTCCTCCTCCACATCCGTTGGCGCCTCCATCATCGCCGCCGCATACGCGTCGGCCGCCGCCAACTGCTCCGCCCGCCTCCCCCATAGCGCCGTAGCGCCGACTCCCGCCGTCGACGCTCCTCCGCCGTCGCCTGCTGCGCTGGAGCTCGATCGACTCACGCCGCCGGCGCTCGATCGAGTCACGCCGTTCACGGAACAGCGCACGCCGCTCATCGCGCCGGCGCCGGCGGTCGTCAGCCCATCGCTGCTCCATCTCCTCCCGGTACCGGCGCCGTCGCGCCTCTTGTCCCGTCGAGGCGTCGAACGCCGCAACGGTGTCCGCCTGCTTGCTCCTGCCACGGCTGCTGCCGCCGCGGCCTCCTCGGCGGCGGAGGCGAGGGCGGAGAACGCCGCAAGATCCGCCGCCTGCTGCGCCTCACGCCGGCCGGCGGGCCTCCTCCTCGAGTGCCTCCTCGAGTGCCGCACGCCGCAGCCGGCTCGTCAATGGAGGAGACGGCGGTGGAGGGAAGTGGCCATCGCCGGGCGGTTCGCCATTGCCACCGGTGATGGAGGAGACGGGCGTGGAGCGACGAGGGCTGTGTTTGTTGCCGGCGGGGTGTGGTGGCTACCATTGATGAGCCGGGAGACCCTTTATAGACGCCGGCGTCGGGAAGAAAGCGCGGGAACAGACGAGAAGAGGCGGGAAGATCGCGCGGGAACGGGCGGTGGCGTGCGAACGCCGGCGACGCGTGGAGGCCGCGCAGCACCGACGAGACGTCTCGCCTGCCCCTCCGTCGCCATTAAGGCAAAGATGCCGCCGTGTGTCACTCGCGCGCGAATAACTTCCGTCGCGAGGTAGGCGACGGTTAGGTTAAAATTAACCGTGCCGCGCGACGCGTCGGGCCCGCGTCGGTTGGCCTCGCTTTCGTTGTGTCCGGCGTCCCCGGAGCGTCCCCGTGGGACGGGGACGGGCTCGGGGCGCCGGACACCGTATCGGGCCGCGCCGGACAAAAAAGGGCTTTGGGGGACGCGGCTGGAACGCTTTTTTTGTCCGGCGCGCCCCAAATCGCTTTGGGGGACGGTTTGGGGGACGCGACTGGAGATGCTCTTAGGCCCTAAGACATCCCACCATTCAGTGCACAGGTGTTCCACCGTATAACCTGACTGCCGATCGTTCCGAAGTATAAAGGGGAGGGAGCAGTAACCTCTGCGACGCCATCGCGAACGTTGCTGCACGGTGTGCATCGTGAACGGATTTCATCGAAGGCAAGGTAGAGAGGGAGTTAGGCGCGCCTGCTATACGTCGTTGTGCTACATGGCCGCGGCGATGTCTCCTTGTCGGCGTCCGGAAGGGGCTTCCTCTCCCGTATATGGTAATCGAACAATCGTTGCGAATCTCTCCTCAAGCTGTTTTTTTTTTTCAAATCAAGTACTGTCGTTGCCTAATCGACGGTACCTCGGAGGAGGGATCCTCACGAGGGGGAGAAGAAGTAGGGGCCATAGGGCGGAGTG
>NW_025901310.1:0-26583 GCF_022539505.1 Lolium rigidum
AGGGGATGGTAGGGATTGGATGAGATTGGTCATGTAATAGCATAAGATTGTTAGGGCATAGTGCCTAGTGTCCAGTAGATGGTACTTTTATGATATTGTTGCAACTTGTTATGCTTAATGCTTGTCACTAGGGCCCGAGTGCCATGATCTCAGATCTGAACATGTTATTATTTCATCATGATATTCGTTGTTTATGATCTTACCTGCAAGTTGTATACACATGTCGCTGTCCAGAACCAATGGCCCCGAAGTGACAGAAATCGGGACAACCGGAGGGAATGGTAGCGATGTGAGGATCACATGTGTTCACGGAGTGTTAATGCTTTGCTCCGGTACTCTATTAAAAGGAGTACCTTAATATCCGGTGAGTTTCCCTTGAGGCCCGGCTGCCACCTGGCTGGTAGGACAAAAGATGTTGTGCAAGTTTCTCATTGCGAGCACGTACGACTATAATTGGAACACATGCCTATTGATTGATTAGTACTTGGATACCGTTTTATTATTATCTCGCAAATGCCACTGCTATGATTGTTACATGAGTTTCTCTCATCCATGCAACGCCCGTTATCCGTCCCCGTGCCTACGGTATTTTAATCCTGCTTGTTTACTAAAAATCACTACTGCTGTCTTTGTTACTCGCTCACTCGTTATTTCACTACTGCTACTTGCTATAAAGCTGTTACTACTGCGATAAACTCTTGCGAGCAAGTTCTGTTTCCAGTGCAGCTGAATTGACAACTCCGCTGTTAAGGCTTTCAAGTATTCTCTGTCTCCCCTTGTGTCGAATCAATAAATTGGGTAATACTTCCCTCGAAGACTGTTGCGATCCCCTATACTTGTGGGTCATCACCAGGGCCTGGGCCGCGCCCCCCTATTGTGTCGCCGCCTCGTCGCCCCTCCGACTCCGCCTCTTCGCCTATTTAAAGGTCCCTGACCTAAAACCTCGATACGAAAAAGCCACGGTACGAGAAACCTTCCAGAGCCGCCGCCATCGCGAAGCCAAGATCTGGGGGACAGGAGTCTCTGTTCCGGCACGCCGCCGGGACGGGGAAGTGCCCCCGGAAGGCTCCTCCATCGACACCACCGCCATCTTCATCAACGCTGCTGTCTCCCATGAGGAGGGAGTAGTTCTCCATCGAGGCTCGGGGCTGTACCGGTAGCTATGTGGTTCATCTCTCTCCTATGTGCTTCAATACAATAATCTCATGAGCTGCCTTACATGATTGAGATTCATATGATGATGCTTGTAATCTAGATGTCATTATGCTAGTCAAGTGGGTTTTACTTATGTGATCTCCGGAGACTCCTTGTCCCACGTGTGTAAAGGTGACAAGTGTGTGCACCGTGTGGGTCTCTTAGGCTATATTTCACAGAATACTTATTCACTCGTTATGAATGGCATAGTGAAGTGCTTATTTATATCCCTTTATGATTGCAATGTGTTTTGTATCACAATTTATCCATGTGCTACTCTAGTGATGTTATTAAAGTAGTTTATTCCTCCTCCACGGTGTAATGGTGACAGTGTGTGCATCCGTGTTAGTACTTGGCGTAGGCTATGATTGTGATCTCTTGTAGATTATGAAGTTAACTATTGCTATGATGGTATTGATGTGATCTATTCCTCCTACATAGTGTGAAGGTGACAGTGTGCATGCTATGTTAGTACTTGGTTTAGTTGTGTTGATCTGTCATGCACTCTAAGGTTATTTAAATATGAACATTGAATATTGTGGAGCTTGTTAACTCCGGCATTGAGGGTTCGTGTAATCCTACGCAATTAGTGGTGTTCATCATCCAACAAGAGAGTGTAGAGTATGCATTTATCTATTCTTTTATGTGATCAAAGTTGAGAGTGTCCACTAGTGAAAGTCTAATCCCTAGGCCTTGTTCCTAAATACTGCTACCGCTGCTTGTTTACTGTTTTACTGCATCTGTACTTCCTGCAATATTACCACCATCAACCACACGCCAGCAAGCACTTTTCTGGCGCCGTTACTACTGCTCATATATATTCATACCACCTGTATTTCACTATCTCTTCGCCGAACTAGTGCACCTATTAGGTGTGTTGGGGACACAAGAGACTTCTTGCTTTGTGGTTGCAGGGTTGCATGAGAGGGATATCTTTGACCTCTTCCTCCCTGAGTTCGATAAACCTTTGGTGATCCACTTAAGGGAAACTTGCTGCTGTTCTACAAACCTCTGCTCTTGGAGGCCCAACACTGTCTACAAGAATAGAAGCTCCCGTAGATATCAAGCTATTTTCTGGCGCCGTTGCCGGGGAGGAAAGGTAAAAGGTACTCACACTCCGGATCTCGGCTACTAAGCTATTTTCGCCGTTGTAAGTACTCGAAGCTATTTCCTTTAGATCCTGCAATTGCATCTTTTTGTTTCTTGTTTACACTAGTTTGGCATAATGGACAACAATGAGCTTCTTATTCTATTTCCTGATTTAAGACATGGATGGTTTGATGCGAAAATTAAAAACCTATGGAACATATTAGTATGAACTCTTTGAACACCATTGTTGCTAATGATATGGAAAATTCTAAGCTTGGGGAAGCTGGCTTTGATGAGCATGATATTTTTAGTCCCCCAAGCATTGAGGAGAAAATTTACTTTGATGATGCTTTGCCTCCTATTTATGATGATTATAATGATAGTAGTCTTTTAGTACCGCCTTGTTATGGAGGATAAATTTGATTATGATTACAATATGCCTCCTATATTTGATGATGAGAATAATAATGATAGCTACTTTGTTGAATTTGCTCCCACTACAACTAATAAAATTGATTATGCTTATGTTGGGAGTAGTAATATTTTTATGCATGAGACTCATGATAAGAATGCTTTATGTGATAGTTATATTGTTGAGTTTGCTCATGATACTACTGAAAGTTATTATGAGAGAGGAAAATATGGTTGTAGAAATTTTCATGTTACTAAAATGTCTCTCTATGTGCTGAAATTTTTGAAGCTACACTTGTTTTATCTTTCTATGCTTGTTACTTTGCTCCTCATGAACTTGTTTATTTACAAGATTCCTTTTCATAGGAAGCATGTTAGGCTTAAATGTGTTTTGAATTTGCCTCTTGATGCTCTCTTTTGCTTCAACTACTATTTCTTGCGAGTGCATCACTAAAACTGCTGAGTCCATCTTAATGGCTATAAAGAAAGACCTTCTTGGGAGATAACCCATGTGTTTATTTTGCTATAGTACCTCTACTTTATATTTGTGTCTTGGAAGTTGTTACTACTGTAGCAACCTCTCCTTATCTTATTTTATTGCATTGTTGTGCCAAGTAAAGTCTTTGATAGAAAGGTTGATACTAGATTTGGATTGCTGCGCGATAGCATGATTTCTTTGCTTGTCACGAATTTCGACCTGCCTCTCTGTAGGTAGCTCAGAAAAATATGCCAATTTACATGCGTGATCCTCGGATATGTACGCAACTTTCATTCAATTTGGGCATTTTCATTTGAGCAAGTCTGGTGCCTCGATAAAATCCATCTTTACGGATCTGTTCTGTTTTGACAGATTCTGCCTTTTATTTCGCATTGCCTCTTTTGCTATGTTGGATGAATTTATTTGATCCATTAATGTCCAGTATCTTTATGCAATGTCCAGAAGTGTTAAGAATGATTGTGTCACCTCTGAACATGTTAATTTTTAGTGTGCACTAACCCTCTAATGAGTTGTTTCGAGTTTGGTGTGGAGGAAGTTTTCAAGGATCAAGAGAGGAGAATGATGCAATATGATCAAGGAGAGTGAAAGTTCTAAGCTTGGGGATGCCCCGGTGGTTCACCCCTGCATATTTTAAGAAGACTCAAGCGTCTAAGCTTGGAGATGCCCAAGGCATCCCCTTCTTCATCGACAAATTATCAGGTTCCTTCTCTTGAAACTATATTTTTATTCGGCCACATCTTATGTACTTTACTTGGAGCGTCTGTTTGTTTTTGTTTTTGTTTAAATACATGCTTGTGTGGGAGAGAGACACGCTCCGCTGGTTCATATGAACACATGTGTTCTTAGCTCATAATGTTCATGGCGAAGGTTGAACTGCTTCGTTAATTGTTATATGGTTGGAATCGGGAAATGCTACATGTAGTAATTCTAAAATGTCTTGAATAATTTGATACTTGGCAATTGTTGTGCTCATGTTTAAGCTCTTGCATCATATACTTTGCACCCATTAATGAAGAAATACATAGAGCTTGCTAAAATTTGGTTTGCATAATTGGTCTCTCTAAGGTCTAGATAATTTCTAGTAAAGAGTTTCAACAACAAGGAAGACGGTGTAGAGTCTTATAATGTTTACAATATGTCTTTTATGTGAGTTTTGCTGCACCGTTCATCCTTGTGTTTGTTTCAAATAACCTTGCTAGCCTAAACCTTGTATCGAGAGGGAATACTTCTCATGCATCCAAAATCCTTGAGCCAACCACTATGCCATTTGTGTCCACCATACCTACCTACTACATGGTATTTCTCCGCCATTCCAAAGTAAATTGCTTGAGTGCTACCTTTAAATTTCCATCATTCGCCTTTACAATATATAGCTCATGGGACAAAATAGCTTAAAAACTATTGTGGTATTGAATATGTACTTATGCACTTTATCTCTTATTAAGTTGCTTGTTGTGCGATAACCATGCTTCGGGGACGCCATCAACTACTCTTTGTTGAATATCATGTGAGTTGCTATGCATGTCCGTCTTGTCTGAAGTAAGAGAGATCTACCACTTTAATGGTTAGAGCATGCATATTGTTAGAGAAGAACATTGGGCCGCTAACTAAAGCCATGAATCATGGTGGAAGTTTCAGTTTTGGACATATATCCTCAATCTCATATGAGAATACTAATTGTTGCCACATGCTTATGCATTAAAGAGGAGTCCATTATCTGTTGTCCCGGTATGTATGTCTAAGTTGAGAATAATCAAAAGCGAGAAATCCAAAATGCGAGCTTTCTCCTTAGACCTTTGTACAGGCGGCATGGAGGTACCCCTTTGTGACACTTGGTTAAAACATGTGTATTGCGATGATCCGGTAGTCCAAGCTAATTAGGACAAGGTGCGGGCACTATTAGTATACTATGCATGAGGCTTGCAACTTGTAAGATATAATTTACATAATACATGTGCTTTATTACTACCGTTGACAAAATTGTTTCTTGTTTTCAAAATAAAAGCTCTAGCACAAATATAGCAATCGATGCTTTCCTCTTTGAAGGCCTTTCTTTTACTTTTATGTTGAGTCAGTTAACCTATTTCTCTCCACCTCAAGAAGCAAACACTTGTGTGAACTGTGCATTGATTCCTACATACTTGCATATTGCATTTGTTATATTACTCTATGTTGACAATTATCCAGTAGATATACATGTTACAAGTTGAAAGCAACCGCTGAAACTTAATCTTCCTTTGTGTTGCTTCAATACCTTTACTTTGATTTATTGCTTTATGAGTTAACTCTTATGCAAGACTTATTGATGCTTGTCTTTAAGTGCTATTCATGAAAAGTCTTTGCTTTATGATTCAATTGTTTACTCATGTCATTACCATTGTTTTGATTGCTGCATTCATTACATATGCTTACAATAGTATGATCAAGGTTATGATGGCATGTCACTCCAGAAATTATCTTTGTTATCGTTTACCTGCTCGGGACGAGCGAGAACTAAGCTTGGGGATGCTGATACGTCTCCGACGTATCGATAATTTCTTATGTTCCATGCCACATTATTGATGATATCTACATGTTTTATGCATACTTTATGTCATTATTATGCGTTTTCCGGAACTAACCTATTGACGAGATGCCGAAGGGCCGGTTCTCGTTTTCTCGCTGTTTTTGGTTGCAGAAATCCTAGTAAGGAAATATTCTCGGAATCGGACGAAATCAACGCCCGAGCATCCTATTTTTCCACGAAGCTTCCAGAACACCCGAGAGCCGCCAGAGGAGGGCCCTGTGGGCCCCAGACGACAGGGTGGCGCGGCCAGGGCCTGGGCCGTGCCCCCCTATTGTGTCGCCGCCTCGTCGCCCCTCCGACTCCGCCTCTTCGCCTATTTAAAGGTCCCTGACCTAAAACCTCGATACGAAAAAGCCACGGTACGAGAAACCTTCCAGAGCCGCCGCCATCGCGAAGCCAAGATCTGGGGGACAGGAGTCTCTGTTCCGGCACGCCGCCGGGACGGGGAAGTGCCCCCGGAAGGCTCCCCCATCGACACCACCGCCATCTTCATCAACGCTGCTGTCTCCCATGAGGAGGGAGTAGTTCTCCATCGAGGCTCGGGGCTGTACCGGTAGCTATGTGGTTCATCTCTCTCCTATGTGCTTCAATACAATAATCTCATGAGCTGCCTTACATGATTGAGATTCATATGATGATGCTTGTAATCTAGATGTCATTATGCTAGTCAAGTGGGTTTTACTTATGTGATCTCCGGAGACTCCTTGTCCCACGTGTGTAAAGGTGACAGGTGTGTGCACCGTGTGGGTCTCTTAGGCTATATTTCACGAATACTTATTCACCTGTTATGAATGGCATAGTGAAGTGCTTATTTATATCCCTTTATGATTGCAATGTGTTTTGTATCACAATTTATCCATGTGCTACTCTAGTGATGTTATTAAAGTAGTTTATTCCTCCCTGCACGGTGTAATGGTGACAGTGTGTGCATCCGTGTTAGTACTTGGCGTAGGCTATGATTGTGATCTCTTGTAGATTATGAAGTTAACTATTGCTATGATGGTATTGATGTGATCTATTCCTCCTACATAGTGTGAAGGTGACAGTGTGCATGCTATGTTAGTACTTGGTTTAGTTGTGTTGATCTGTCATGCACTCTAAGGTTATTTAAATATGAACATTGAATATTGTGGAGCTTGTTAACTCCGGCATTGAGGGTTCGTGTAATCCTACGCAATTAGTGGTGTTCATCATCCAACAAGAGAGTGTAGAGTATGCATTTATCTATTCTGTTATGTGATCAAAGTTGAGAGTGTCCACTAGTGAAAGTCTAATCCCTAGGCCTTGTTCCTAAATACTGCTACCGCTGTTTGTTTACTGTTTTACTGCATCAATTTGCATAGCTTGTTGCTCTCCTTCATCTTATGTGGGGTTGTCCACATGGAAAGCAAGCTCCTCTTGGGTGCATTCAACCTCAAGCTGAGATCCATCAACATGAATGACCACAGCAGTGTGTTCATGCCTGAGGGATGGGGCAGCAAGAGCAAGCAATCCTCTACCTGGTTCAATGAAGGGCATGTCAGATGCTTGGCTAGATTCACCACTCTCAGTGTCACTCTCATAGTCCACCTTCTGATCATTCATGTCCTCATTCTCTGCTACATTTTCTGCTATAGGAGGGAGGAAGTGACTAAACTTCTTCTTCAGGTCGAAGGATTTATCACTATTGGAGGATGCCAGCTCACTAATAAACTTTCTAAAGGAAGGGTCATTCTGCTGAGTGAGAAGAATATCTTCACTGTTGGGCTATGCAGATGCAAGAGCAGTCACAACATCATTATGTATTTCATTCAGAACTGTCTGGTTGTTGGTCTGCATATCACATGTCTGCCCAGAGGAGCTATCATCACTTACCTTGTTTTTCCCTTTCCCAGCTTCAGTGAATTGTCTGACCTGAGGTGCATTGTTGAGTTGCCTTTATGTACCATTAGAGGAACCTGTGCCAACAACTGGGGGCAGATTGGGAGCCTGTTTCAGAGTCATTTCCACCTGTCCTTTGTATTTTTGGGGTTCCTTGGTCACCACCATCATCAGCAGTAGTTTCAGCAACACCAGCTCTATTACAAGAAGGAGGAGTTGGTTCAAACAGCTCTCTAGTGTATTGGAATTCATAGAAGCCCTTCTTTATTTCACCAATCCTGGTATTAGGTACCAAGGAGAGGTCCTGGCAACCAATCTTTACTCTTACATAGGCAAAGTTTCTCAAACAATTCTTGTCCAGTCCCAAGGGCTTCCCTACAAAGCTTGCAGCATAATAAGCAGTTGATTTGCTTCTGAATTTCATGGGAATCCCCTTGATTCTGAACCAGGCTTCCTGCATCACACTAATAGGCTCAATATCTCCAGACCATTTCTGTATATTGATAATTGCTTCAGGGATAGTTCTCATAAACAGTTTCCTAAAATGGGATAGCTCTTCAATTGCTTTTGCAGATGGAAACCTTGTTCTGAATTCAGTGGGAGATACCACCTTTGCAAAGAATCTCCAGTTAATCTTCATGGAGTCAGCCCAGACATCAAACTCATGTTCAATATCTCTACCTGTCACCTCTCCTTTTTCCACAGTAATATGAGCATAATTCATCTGATCTAAAGGAGGGGACTCAAGTTCTGTAGCAGAGATGGAATAAAAACCAGAGCCAAACTCTTCACTACCATAGTAAGGAGCAACATATTCCCAAGGTTTACATTCCTGGCACACCTCAAGCAAATGGTTCAACCCACATCAACTACAGACAAAATGATCGGAAGCTTGGCGTTGTTGTCTAGCAGTTGTTGTAATGGGAGCCGTCACTAGTGGTGGTGCAAAGGACCCCACTGGATCAGGAACATAAGAAAGAGAAATGATCGAGCTGTCCAACGAGTATTCTGCTGCTGTTGATTATCCTGAATAGGTTGATTTGGGAGCGCACTCACTGAAACTACAGGATCAATCTGAGGGATACTAGAGGTGTTACGACTTACATCGGGGGATCTGCTGCGGGAAGAACGGTGGATGGAGGATCCAGGCTGCATCTCATGTCTATACGCCCATCGATCCCTAGCACGGGTTTCTTCCTCCAGGCGGTGCTTCTCTGCAAGCGCCCGCTCACAAGAGAGCCGCTCTGTGTTGCGGGTCGCCTCACGACGGCGTTCTTCCTCAAGTCGGCAGCGCACCTCGGCACTACGTTGCTCTTCTTCACGAAGCCTTACTTGGTCGGCGAGGCGTCGATCTTCCTCCCGGCGTCGATCATCTTCCCAACGCCAGTTGTCTTCACGCCGTCTCTCTTCTTCCCATCGCCGCTGCTCTTCACGTCGATCTGCATCAGATCCAACGCGCGGTCGGTTGCCGAAGTATCCACGCGGAGGAGATCGACCTTGAGGGGGAGATCTGCGAGGCGTCGACCTCCGAGGACCTCCATATCTTCGATCCATGGGTGGTGGGGATGCAGCAACTAGGGCGTACGATCTACGGTTGCCGGATCTCACTCCTTGCTAGATTTGGGGAGGATTTGTGGGTTGGAAGCTGCGATTGCTGATTTGGGGATTAGGGTTTGGGACGAAGACCACCCGCGCTTTCTCGATCGATCTAGGGTTGAGACGGATCGGAGAGGAAGAGAAATGCTGGATATTCCCACGATCCGCTAGTATAACCTCCATCTGGTGTACAATGTTGGGATGCGGCCCAACGCCTAGCAACGCCATGGATCGATTCGGAGAAGCTCCACCGGCCTGTGATCCAACACGGATTACAGCGCACGCACGCACATAGGGCGGCGCGAGCTGAAAATCACGTGAACGAATCAAACCCAACTGCGGCCCGATCCAAATCCCGAGATCTTGAAAGCAAATTCTCGCGCCAAAGCAAATTTTATCGATCGAATTCTTCCCCCATGATCGTATCTTATCCCCAGAATCGGTCGCCAACCAAAATTGATCTGCATCTGAACCAACGAATCCTCTCCGACAGGTGAGGAAACCCTCCTGCGAGATCGAAGTAAACGAGGCAAACCAAGACGGGGAAGAGGTTGAGGGTGGCGAGCGTGGAGAAGGGGGAGGCACACCGGAGGCGGCGGCGGCGAGGTCGGTGGTGAGGTCGGCTTCGCGGGAGTCCCAGGATGCGGGAGCCATTTTTACATGTGTCATAAGCCTCTGAAATTCATGTGAATCCTACGTTCAGACATGGAACTTTTAGGAACCAATAGACAACTTTGTATGCACGTGAACCAGTGATATTGACCGTCCCACTTTCCACGAACACGATGAATGACTACTAGGCCTGGTGCGACGTGGTTTGACCAAGTCAAACTCTCCATTTTTATTTACCATTGCTCTGTGTTAGTCAAATCATATTTTTGCAAAGTTTGGTCAAAAAATACCAATGGTAAGAAGGTCGGTAATCGTTAACTGCTCGATCGGCTTTCGAGAAGTAATAATCAGAATTCGAACAATTAATTGATTTAATGAGTCGACTATTAATCGACGCAACCTAAATAAATTAGCACACATAACACGTCTATATAATAAAAAGATAAATATTATATGGGTCTCTATATGCCTATCCTACTTCTCTAGAGGCCAAAATACCATTAAAACATGTACGCTTCTCTTACTAACCTAATCTCTAGGTCATGAGCTACAAAGGAGTTACCAACCGTCACCATGTTCCTTCCTTTCACTACTCCTCCTTTGACCTCTGAAGTTGCTCTTCTTCCACCACCTACCCAGGGAATTGCCCCTCTTGTACCTCAGCCACCTGCACTATTTGAAGGCGTCCAAGATCTCTTCGTCAAGATCCTCTAGGTGGTCGAAATCATGTATCGAAGGTCTGTAGGCAACGGTGAGCAATTGTTTAGCAACGGCGGGAATCGAGCTCCTAGAGGCGAGAATCGAGTTGAACCTTCGCAAACCTACTTGATTTGGACGGGATACAGGCTAGACGGCCGATCTGCTTTAAAAAAATTGCAACTTTACTGACTAAAATGGACTAATTAATCGGGAATATTTCTAGTAATCAGGTTGTCAAAGCAACTAATCGGGCTAAGGATTAACCCAAGTGATTACAGTTAATCGACACGGTCAGGCACCTAGTAGCGATTAATCGGCCTATTAATCGCTGATTTGGCCTAGTTTTTGAATATTGAAAAATACAAAAAAATAAGTGTATATACTTGATGATCATTCTAATTTAGTAGATTTATATTGTAGACGTTGATATTCTTTTGTCAATATTTAACCAAAAATTGCAAAGTTTAACTTTAACCAAATACAAAAGTGTGAAGTAATTGTGAACGGAACGTAGGATTATGTGAATCTGTTCTAACTACATATTCAACGCTGACCGGATAGTTTTGACTATGAGCTCACATGTCATCCCAATCGTTGCAGCTTTCAGTGAGAGGAAAGGGACGAAACGTTTCGTCCCCGCTCCTCTCTCCCAGGCGGCGGCGGCCAGATCCCATCTCCACCGACGTGAGCTCTGGGCCTCTCTCCCTCCGCTTGCCGCTCCGGCGGCAGGAGGGGGAGGGGACCTCGTTTCTCCTCCGTTTTGTAGTTTGGCCTTGTCTGCTGTGGTGCGTTGTTGGGGTGGTGGGAGCGGCGCCCGGGCAAATAAATCTGCCTCAACTCCACTCCCACACCGGCGGCGACCTTCACGGCGGCGTCTCGGAGTTGTTGGCAACGTGTGCTTGTCGATCTTTCAGGTCGGCAGCTTGGTCTTCTCGCCGTTCTTCAGATCTGGCGAGATCTGTTTCTCGACGTGTCACTGGCGTTTGTCGCTGTCCACGACGGCGCTGGGGGCCGGGGCGAGGTGGTTCTTCTGTAACGAATATGTTGGTCCGGAGGTGGTGGATATGCCGTTCTTCTCCGACTTCGTCGATGGGAGGCGGCGTATCTTGGTCCAAGACAGCACGGGGACGTCCCCGGTCGACGTGCCACAGCGACATGTGCCTCGCTGCTTACAGCAGGCCTGTTCATCGACTCACAAAGCCTCGTTGGCGATGGTGCTCTTTTGGATCTTGCAATGGTGGAGGCTCGGCGTCTCTTCTTGCGTTCGTCTCGGCGGCGTTGGAATTGGACGGCGGCCGCTGGCTACGGTGGTTGCAGGAAACCCTAGGGATCGTTTTGTATTTTTCGATCTTTTAGGATTTTATCTGCAAATTCAGGATAATCATTTTATCCCGGTTTGTCTTTTAGTTTCCACATGTGTTGCTTCATGTAACTTGATTTTCTATTAATGAAATATGTGGTTGCTCTCAAAAAAAAAAAATCGTTGCAGCTTTCAGGTGAAGATATTTTAACTAAACTACTGCTCCAAGCCTCCAAGGTCATCCGAGTTAGTCAACATGTCTGTTTGGATGTTAGCATCCATACGTATAGATCCGATATTTTTCAGTCATGTGCCATCTTTTTGGGTCCATGAGATGGTTGTGACCAGTAGACGTACGTTGACGACTCACGATAATTAAATGCGTCCATGCGTTGGCTTCTTCCTTTTCTCCGACAATTGAATGCACTTGACCTCTCGTGCATGTCAAAGTGAGTGTGACCTGGCTGCTTATTTTCCTTATTTAAAGTGTACCATCATATCTCTTGCATTTCTTTCATTTTTTGAGAAATGCTGATTACAACACATAGACGTGCCCATACCATCGTCACCACACGAACACTCACACACCGCCACTGCACACCGCTACTAAAATTCGAGAGTCATGGAGTATATGCCTCGCTATGGACAAGGTTCACGGCACGCACTAAAGTATGCGCTAAATGAAACAGAATACGGGACATCAAACCTGATATTCAATCATGGTGGGTTGGGATAGAACCATATCATCTTTATAATTCACCCAATGGTTGGTTCTCCCCATGTTCTCTCCATTGTTTTTGCTATCATGTGGCGCCTTGCTATGCATAAGCCGGGTGTAAAATCTTGTTGCTTTTATTGCCTTGAGACGAACGTTTAAGTTAATAAATAGTACCCTTTTCTGAAAACTTAAGTCCACTGTCTATCAAAAAGTTAATCGTTAAAGGTAGAGGTAGAGAGATGTTATTTGGTCACTCAACCAAATACAAAATAAACTGGATCTCTTAAGTATTATCCATTTGGTTTGAGCACCTCAATTCCACTCAAAGTTTGAGTGTGGTAACAGTTTCCTGCACTTAAAAAATAGTTAGCCAGCATATCTTTTATGGTAAAAAAAGTATCTACACAAAAAAGGAGGTTTTGAATAAAACAAGGAAGGGTTCACATACTCTTGGAAAAACGAAGGCCCAGGGACTAAAGGAAAAATAGATAAATTCGTAAACTTGGAGGAATCAAGAAAACTGGAATTTTGAAAAAAAAAGGGGGGGGGGGGGGTAAGATAACTTCTTAACACTTTAAACTATCCATAACACATACGTATGGGCGCACCGCTCACGAGGGAGAGAGAGACAGAAAGGTGGAGCAGGACTGTAGGACATTATGTTGTCATTAACAACAACAGGAATTTGTACTCCCTCCATTTTTTTAAAAAGGGCGCAGCTCAAAGATCTCTGGGACCAAGGTATATGCCGATTGGAGGAATTCCGTGGGTGTGGCCGTGAAAATCGGTTCGGTGATTAAGGAGATGTGCCTAACAAATCGCTATAAAAACACTTAGGAAACCCCACGGCCAATCAATTTGCCGTTTCCTCGCATGCATTGGTCGAGAAATAGAGAAATAATTGGGCCTAATTAATTGTGTGCGCCTTATTTGGCTTCCATTCTGAAAATTCTGTGATTTGAAGATGCGCCCTTTAAACAAAAATGGAGGGAGTACATGATTTCCCATAATAAACAGTGATCGATTGATCGCGGTGAGGAACCTTTTGCTGCGACACCCAAACTACTAGTCGTATACCGTCCAATCGTACCATCACATACGTGATTATGAGACGGAATCTGGGAGGCATGATGCGGTGGCTCCTAGATTAGACCTTACGATAACCAAACGTCCCAAGAGCAAATAGACTAGAATCAATTAGATGCGATAATGGGCATCCCCGTGTGCAATAGTCATTGGGTCATGCAGCATATACTGGAGAAATACCCCCAACACAAAAGGTAGCACGATTGAGTGACCAGTGTCCAGTGTCATGTTGTGTGGTGACATATATTGCACATGTGCGCGCCATAGGTACATCGCCGTACTATACTAATCAGCTGAAGAACAATCATCTCCCTATTCAGTCAGGAGTGAGCAATAAGTTGTACTCTGTAGGAGAAACGGAAAGATGATGATAATTTCGGGTATGAGTTCCCAATGTTGTAGGTATGGTATCGGCATATTTTAGTACAATGGATAGCACCCATACACTCCATGTCATGTGTATGGCATGTATATGATCATGTACGTGTGGGTATACCCAAAACCTAGCCATTT
The DNA here is from genome assembly GCF_022539505.1 of Lolium rigidum. Classification (NCBI taxonomy): domain Eukaryota; kingdom Viridiplantae; phylum Streptophyta; class Magnoliopsida; order Poales; family Poaceae; genus Lolium; species Lolium rigidum. The sequence goes on from NW_025901310.1 coordinate 14,144, forward strand.
TGATCGGACATGTGCCCCTCGAGTTTTTGATTCACTGGCCCTCCCCATTACACTCCCACAACATGGAGTCGGTGACAGCGCCACATACTTCCATCTTTCCCTTTAGATTCAGTCTTTTCTCAATTTCTTCATCCGCAGCACATCAACGTTGTTATAAGCACGACAAGCAAAATGAAGAACGAACAAAGCAAATCACACACGATACACGAGCTTTTAACGTGAAAAAAAAACACTCTCCAACAAAAAGGGAGAAAAACCACTGATGCCAGCTAGCAAAACTTCACTATATAGAAAGTGTTTATAGACGTCGTCTGCTAGAAGATATTGCACATCTACCCGCAGTAGGTGTGACGATTAGTCAATTGAAGAACTATTAATCATCTCCCGCGTGTGATGCTGCCTTTCTAGCTGCCACAAGTACTCCCTACTCTGCCTTGTTCAATCAGGAGTCGAAAACAAGTTGTACTCGTAGGAGAAACACAAATAAGGATGGCAATTTCAGTATGAGTACACGGGGTACCGTAGGTATGGTATTGCCATATTTTTGTATCCATGGATAGTAATGAATATGGCATGTGTACAGTCATGTTCGCTGGGTATATCCAAACCCTACCTATTTTAACCTAACATATGGTACCTCAAGTTTTTTGTCAACTAGCCCTCTCACTTTCCCACCGCAACATGTAGTGTTTAGGGTTTGAGGTTTAGGGTGACCAGCCTCCATCTTTTCCCTCAGCATCAAGTATTTTCTCACTTCCTTCAGACGCAGCAGGTCAGTGCAAGTAGGTGTGTGCCAGGCAGCGGAGAGTAGAACGTAATTGTGATGTGACGGCGTTCGGTAGGCTTTGAACTATTGATCTACCAATAGGTACACACACGTAAGAGTGCCACCAGGTATCGATGCAAATAAAGTTTTAGGGAATTGCTAGTTCCGGGAACTAACCTAGACTTCTGCAAGGTTAAATTTGCAGCGTGATTCGTGCACTTAATTGCAAATTGAGTTGCAACAAAAAAAAATCAGTTGCAAGTAATGTTGCAACTACTTCAAACCGTTAGATCAGCTTCAGCTTCATGATCTGTGGTAGTGGTGAGTTGCAACATGGGTTGCTACTGAGATTCCATGACGTTATTCTGCTGAAAACAAATTAGTTTTCAATACTAGTAACACTTTTACATCCATACACTAGCATTGCCATCCTTAGACGGAAAACGAGAGGGACTCCACAGCCCATGAAAATTCAGTACTCTGCTCGCCTGCTCCCGGATAGTGGTGCGACCCTGTCGTCTGCCTCGTCACCTCCATGGCCATTATCATACACCTAAAATCAAAGCTTCCGCCGCGGCGAAAGCGTACGTATGGGTAGAGACGTAGAGTTGGGGCCTTGCACCTGCATTTGTTTGCATCGTCGTCATCGTCGTGATCGCTGCCGGGTTGGCGTAAAGGCGCCCGGGCGGGGAGGCCGTGCCTCCATCTGGTTCGCCCCGCGTTCTTTCAGGTGGCCACGCCTTTGTTTGCTTCTGCTCATCAGCCTGAAACTGCTACTAATAGCAACATACGTAAGGTATTTTTGGATTAACTAGTACGTAGGGTATGGGGAGAAGAGCCGGCCTTTTATCCTTACGATGCATGAATAAGCAGTTTTATTTCCGCGACGAGGAAAAGCTGGGGATTGAGGGTCTAGCTAGGGCGAATTGGCGAATAACTTGATCTTGGTGTGGTTCCCCTTTAGGATACTCCAGGTTAAACATTTGGTGTAGGGTACTGACTACTTAGACAAATAGGTCCACCTGGTGCAATGAGCGTTGATGCCGTTTAGGCTTTGCCAACGGATGCGACTTAGAGCATAGGCCGTCGTATGGCGTTCGGCAGCAGCCACTACAGGAATGGCGCGATACGCCGACGGCCAAAAGTCGGGGCCTTCGGCGTATGTCCTGGCCTGGCCAGCCTCCCCATTCGATCATCAGCGTAGCGTTGCCGTCGGCGTAGCGAGGTCTACGCCGAGGGCAGCCCTCGGCATATCTTTGGCCCTAGGCGTAGACAGGCTACGCCGACGGCCACCCTCGGCGTAGACTATTTTTCAAATTTGTCTAATTTTGTAAAAATCATAACTAATTCATATGATGTCAGAAAAATGCGTATAAGGTATCAAAATGTTCATACAAACATCCTCTACCCGTTTATGTCAAAATCATGCATATTTGAATCATGAATAGTACCATGTTAACATAGTAACAATTCAAACACTTTCTTATATGTCCTCGGGTTCCCGTTTTGGCCAGATGGCAATTTAAACGAAGTCAGAAAATCCCGCGGAGCCGTATGGCGTTATTTTATGTGTCCTAGTAACCACTCCAAAAGATGGAATTGGAATACGGCAATTATTTTGAAAAACCCTTCACGAACAAGGCTATCAAGTCCGGAGTTCTATGGTTTTTAGGGGAAATTAGTAGGAAACGTCTTGTGACACCGCATAGTTTGTCGGAACGAGGCCATATTTTGCACGTGCATGGTCCCTGGGATGGGAAGCAAGGCCCCGGGAGCGGATTTCCAATCCAACCCATGCGCGATGGTTTTTTTATTTTCGGGGTACCAAAACGGGGTTTTTTTGTGAAGCAGCTACATGGAGCGTATTTTAGTATTGTGCGAGACCTCCGTGTAGTGGTAGGGCACCGCCTTCGCACCACATATCACATGTCATATGTACGTGCTAGCTATCTGGGAATCCATGCGGCTTTCTGCGGTGTCCCGCCGAATCTGCTGGTAAGTGACCGGATTTGAACTAGGGCTACACTTTCCGTCGCTCAATAAATTCCGGGAAAAATGTTTTTAGATCTACGACACATCTATGTGCTAAATTTTTTTCGTTTAGTGCGATACTGAACGGGTGCACCAGCGCGCCCGGTACGGCCATATCGTATCTCCGCGGGGGCTCGTTTTGGCCAGATGGCAATTTAAACGAAGTCAGAAAATCCCGCAAAGCCGCATGGTGTCATTTTATGTGTCCTATTAACCACTCCAAAAGACGGAATTAGGATACGACAATTATTTTGGAAAACCCTTCACGAACAGGGCTATCAAGTCCGGAGTTTTATGGCTTTTAGGGGAAATGAGTAGTAAACGCCCCGTGACACCGTATAGTTTGTCGGAACGAAGCCATATTTTGCACGTGCGTGGTCCCTAGGATGGGAAGAAAGGCCCCGGGAGCGGATTTCCAATCCGACCCATGGGCGATGGTTTTTTCATTTTCGGGGTGCCAAAACGGGTTTTTTTTTGTGAAGCAGCTACAGGGGCGCATTTTAGTATTGCGCGAGACCTCCGCGTAGTGGTAGGCACCGCCTTCGCACCACATATCACATGCCATATGTGCGTGCTAGCTATCTGAGAATCCATGCGGCTTCCTGCGGTGTCCCGCCGAATCCGCTGGAAAGTGACCAGATTTTAACTAGGGATATACTTTCCATCGCTCAATAAATTCCGGGAAAAATGTTTTTAGGTCTACGACACATCACTTTATGTGCTAGATTTTTTCCGTTTAGCACGATGGTGAACGGGTGCACCAGCGCGCCCGGTACGGCCATACCGTATCTCAGTGCGGGCTCGTTTTGGCCAGATGGTAACTGTAAGGGTACATTGCCCCTATGTGTGGTTTTGGTAATTAATGACAACCCCTATGGACTAATGTTTTCATTATGTTTATATGAAGGAATATTCCATAGGTACTACTTGTATTCCATGTGTTGGATTCAAGTATGGATGCCATGAAGATAAAGGTATACCTTGGGTATTGGCATCAAGATCATCGGTTATGAAGATACATATGTGATATGATCAAGAAGAAGAAATGAAGATGGAGTTCTTATGTGGAACTCAATATTAGCCATGCTCTATCTTATGTGAGTATGAGAAGATACAAGGATTGAGTTGGGCAAGTTCAAGATGAGCATCTCAAGTGGATCACATGCTTGAATCTTGCCGTCCATTTGGTGATAATGGACATGTGAAGATGTGCATCAATGGAGCTTTCCCATCATAGTGTATGGGGGAGTATTTGTGAGTCTTCACGAAGCAACATTGATCAAAAGAGGCATTCCGGCTTGTGTAGAGCTTGAAGAGTTATCATCAAGATCAAGCGGGATGCGCAAGGCAAAGGTATGGCCTTGCTAGGTTTTCCTTTTACCGGTCTCAAGGTGGATGTTGGGAGACCGGATTATAGGATAGATAGCCGCACTATCAAGAGGGGCTTTCGGTTGGGTAACTTGATCACATCGTCTTAGGGAGCTCAATCCTTTGCATACTTTGCACATTCTTATTGCTTCTTGGTATTTCTCGGTGTGAGTTTCTTGAGCTTGTTGCTAGCTTTACAACAAGCCCAAGTTCATCGAAAACGGAGTTCACATGCATCTTCTATTGCGTTTTCGAGGTTGGGTGATTTTACCGGTTATTCATGATATAAGGTTCTACCTTTTATATTCATGATAAAATCCCTCCTACAGATTCTTGGGTTTTCACTTTCTATTCGATAGCATTTGTTGTTATCTTTCCAACAAAATTGGTTTCATGTTAATCGGAGTTCGGGAGCAATAGTTATTAAAGAAAAGGTAAAAGAAGAAAAAGAAAAAGAAAAGAAAAAAAGGGGGACGGCTGCCCGGTCTCCGACCGGTCGACCGGGCCACACACCGGCCCACCCGGGACAGCCCCGGTCTCCGACCGGCCAACCGGCCCAGACACCGGCCTGCCCGGCACAGGCCCCGGTCCGACCGGGGGCCTCGCTGGCCTGCTCGCCCGCGCGCCACTAGGCCGCTCACCGCCGCTCAGCCCACACGGCCGCCGCCGCCCGCGGCCTACCCTCCTGGCCGCACGCGCGCTTCTGGGCCGCCGCTGGCCATGCGGCCCGCTCGCCCGCCGCCTTCCTCGCCCAGCTGGGCCGCCCACCCCCGCGCGCCCCTTGCTTGTCCGCCGCCCAGCGCGGCTGCAGCCCAGTCCGGTTGCTGGGCCGGTCCGACCGGGCTGCTGGCCGGCCTGGCCGGCTGCTGCTCCGGTCGACCGGCCTGGCAGCCGGCTGGGCCGTTTTTCTGGCCATTTTTCCTACGTTTTTAATGGTTCTTTTTCCCCAACGGTTATACTTGCTCCCATGCTATAAATAGCTCTTCTTCCACCTTGAGCAAGTGCTTCTTCCCCATTCTCTCACCTCCATTGTTGCATTTGAAGAAGTTGCTCTCTCTCTTATTCCCCCCCATGATTCTTGCTCATATTTGAGGATTTGAGAGAGGAGATCTAGATCTACACTTCCACCAAACCAATTCTTCTCTAAGTGAGGGAATCTCTTGGGATCTAGATCTTGGAGTCTTTAGTTGACTTTCCCCTTGTTCTTCCTCTCCAATCTCATCCTAGCATTTGTTGCTTTGGTGGGATTTGAGTGTGAAGGACTTGAACACCTCCGGTGTTCTTGCTTTGCATCATTGCATAGTGTTGAGCTCTCCACCACGATTAGTTCGAGTGAGAGACCGTGAGCTTGTTACTCTTGGAGGAAACCTCCTAGTTGGCTTGGCGGTTGGTGCTCCGGTGATCTCTTCAAGAAGATTGTGAAGAGGCCCGGGCTTCTCCTTCGTGGAGCTTGTGAAGTGGTTGTGGAGCTTGCCATCTCCGGAGCGGAGGAAAAGCTAACCATAAGGAAAGGGCCATTATCCTTCGTGGGTGTGGTTCGGAGAATAGGGTGAGCCTTCGTGGCGCGGGGAATCCTTCGTGGGACCTCCACTCCTCCAAACGTGACGTACCTTGTTGCAAAGCAAGGGAACACGGGAATACATCCTCGTCCCCGCGTGCCTCGGTTATTTCTATACCCGAGCTCTCTTTCCTTGTGATAGCCATCGTGCTTGAAGTACATATATCTTGCTATCACTTGTGCTACATATATCTTGTGCCTATCTTGCTTAGCTCTAGTTGCTATTGTTACACTTAGTTGAGCTTAGCATATTTAGGGTTTGTGCTTGTAAACTAAACGATAGTTTAATTCCGCATTCATACAAGACAAATCCGCAAGAGTTTGTAATTGCCTATTCACCCCCCCTCTAGGCGACATCTCGATCTTTCAGTAACTTAAACGAAGTCAGAAAATCCCGCGGAGCCGCAGGTGTCCTAGTAACCACTCCAAATGTCGGAATTAGGATAAAACAATTATTTTGGAAAACCCTTAACAAACAGAGCTATCACGTCCGGTGTTCTATGGCTTTTAGGGCAAATGAGAAGGAAACGGCCTATTACACCCCATAGTTTGTCGGACCAAGGTCATATTTGGCACGTGCGTGGTCCTGATACGTCTCCGACGTACCGATAATTTCTTATGTTCCATGCCACATTATTGATGATATCTACATGTTTTATGCACACTTTATGTCATATTCGTGCATTTTCTGGAACTAACCTATTAACAAGATGCCGAAGAGCCAGCTTGTCGTTTTCTGCTGTTTTTGGTTTCAGAAATCCTAGTAACGAAATATTCTCGGAATTGGACGAAATCAAAGCCCAGGGTCCTATTTTGCCACGAAGCTTCCGGAAGACCGAAGAGGAGTCGAAGTGGGGCCACGAGGCGCCGCCACCATAGGGCGGCGCGGCCCAGGCCCCTGGCCGCGCCGACCTATGGTGTGGGGCCCTCGTGTGGCCCCCGCGTTGCCCTTCCGCCTACTTAAAGCCTCCGTCGCGAAACCCCCAGTACCGAGAGCCACGATACGGAAAACCTTCCAGAGACGCCGCCGCCAATCCCATCTCGGGGGATTCTGGAGATCTCCTCCGGCACCCTGCCGGAGAGGGGATTCATCTCCCGGAGGACTCTTCACCGCCATGGTCGCTCTCCGGAGTGATGAGTGAGTAGTTCACCCCTGGACTATGGGTCCATAGCAGTAGCTAGATGGTTGTCTTCTCCTCATTGTGCTTCATTGTTGGATCTTGTGAGCTGCCTAACATGACCAAGATCATCTATCTGTAATACTATATGTTGTGTTTGTCGGGATCCGATGGATAGAGAATACTATGTTATGTTAATTATCAAGTTATTACCTATGTGTTGTTTATGATCTTGCATGCTCTCCGTTATTAGTAGAGGCTCGGCCAAGTTTTTGCTCTTAACTCCAAGAGGGAGTATTTATGCTCGATAGTGGGTTCATGCCTCCATTGATATCCGGAACAATGACGGAAAGTTCTAAGGTTGTGGATGTGCTGTTGCCACTAGGGATAAAACATTGATGCTATGTCTAAGGATGTAGTTGTTGATTACATTACGCACCATACTTAATGCAATTGTCTCGTTGTTTTGCAACTTAATACTGGAAGGGGTTCGGATGATAACCCGAAGGTGGACTTTTTAGGCATAGATGCAATTGGATGGCGGTCTATGTACTTTGTCGTAATGCCCAATTAAATCTCACTATACTTATCATGACATGTATGTGCATTGTTATGCCCTCTCTATTTGTCAATTGCCCGACTGTAATTTGTTCACCCAACATGCTTTTATCTTATGGGAGAGACACCTCTAGTGAACTGTGGACCCCGGTCCATTCTTTTATACTGAAATACAAATCTGCTGCAATACTTGTTTTTTGTTGTTCTTGCAAACAATCATCTTCCACACAATACGGTTAACCCTTTGTTACAGCAAGCCGGTGAGATTGACAACCTCACTGTTTCGTTGGGGCAAAGTACTTTGGTTGTGTTGTGCAGGTTCCACGTTGGCGCCGGAATCTCTGGTGTTGCGCCGCACTATATCCCGCCGCCATCAACCTTCAACGTGCTTCTTGACTCCTACTGGTTCGATTAAACCTTGGTTTCTAACTGAGGGAAACTTGCCGCTGTGCGCATCACACCTTCCTCTTGGGGTTCCCAACGGACGTGTCGGCTACACGCATCAAGCAAATTTCTGGCGCCGTTGCCGGGGAGATCAAGACACGCTGCAAGGGGAGTCTCCACTTCCCAACCTCTTTACTTTGTTTTTGTCTTGCTTTATTTTATTTACTACTTTGTTTGCTGCATTATATCAAAACACAAAAAAATTAGTTGCTAGCTTTACTTTATTTACTGTCTTGCATACTATATCAAAAATACAAAAAAATTAGTTTACTTGCATTTATTTTATCTAGTTTGCTTTATTTACTACTGCTAAAATGGCCACCCCTGAAAATACTAAGTTGTGTGACTTCACAACCACAAAAAATAATGATTTCCTATGCACACCTATTGCTCCACTCGCTACTACAGCAGAATTCTTTGAAATTAAACCTGCTTTACTGAATCTTGTTATGCGAGAGCAATTTTCTGGTGTTAGTTCTGATGATGCTGCTGCCCATCTCAATAATTTTATTGAACTATGTGAAATGCAAAAGTATAAGGATGTAGATGGTGATATTATTAAACTAAAATTGTTTCCTTTCTCATTAAGAGGAAGAGCTAAAGATTGGTTGCTATCTCTGCCTAAGAATAGTATTGATTCCTGGACTAAATGCAAGGATGCTTTTATTGGTAGATATTATCCCCCTGCTAAAATTATATCTTTGAGGAGTAGCATAATGAATTTTAAACAATTGGATAATGAACATGTTTCTCAAGCTTGGGAAAGAATGAAATCTTTGGTAAAGAATTGCCCAACCCATGGACTGACTACTTGGATGATCATCCAAACCTTTTATGCAGGATTGAATTTTTCTTTGCGGAACCTATTGGATTCAGCTGCTGGAGGTACCTTTATGTCCATCACTTTGGGGGCGGCAACAAAGCTTCTTGATGATATGATGACAAATTACTCGAATGGCACACGGAAAGAGCTCCACAAGGTAAGAAGGTAAATTCTGTTGAACAAACCTCCTCCTTGAGTGATAAGATTGATGCTATTATGTCTATGCTTGTGAATGGTAGATCTAATGTTGATCCTAATAATGTTCCTTTAGCTTCATTGGTTGCCCAAGAAGAACATGTTGATGTGAATTTCATTAAAAATAATAATTTCAACAACAATGCTTATAGGAATAATTCTGGTAACAACTATAGGCCATATCCTTCTGCTAATGGTAATAGTTATGGTAATTCTTATGGGAATTCTTACAAAAATAATAGGAGTGTACCCCCTGGTCTTGAAGCTATGCTTAAAGAATTTTTATTAGTACACAAACTGCTTTTAACAAATCTGTTGAGGAAAAGCTTGATAAAATTGATATTCTTACTTCTAAGGTTGATAGACTTGCCTCTGATGTTGATCTTTTAAAATTGACAGTTGTGCCTAATAAGGATATTGAAAATAAGATTGTTACTACAGCAAATTCCATCCAAGTTCGAATTAATGAGAATATTAGATTGATGGCTGAATTGCATGCTAGGTGGGAAAGAGAAGAAAACGAAAAACTAGCTAAAGAGAATAATGTAGCTAAAGTTTGGACTATCACCACCACTAGTAATGTTAATGATCCACATGTTTCTACACCTCCTACTATCAATGGTAAAATAATTGGTGTTGGCAATGTTACTACTCCTAGTGCAAAGCGTGCAAAATTACCGGAAACTGCTAAAACTGCTGAAATTGATAAAACTGCTGAAATTTTTTAAAATATTGGGGATAATGATCCCATTGCTGTAGATCATAATGGTTTAGACTTTGATGATTGTCACATCTCTGAAGTTATAAAGTTCTTACAAAAGCTTGCTAAAAGTCCTAACGCTAGTGCTATAAATTTGGCCTTTACAAAATATATTACAAATGCTCTCATAAAAGCTAGAGAGGAGAAACTAAAACTTGAAACTTCTATTCCTAGAAAGTTAGAAGATGGTTGGGAGCCTATCATTAAGATGAGGGTCAATGATTTTTTTTGTAATGCTTTATGTGATCTTGGTGCAAGTATTTCTGTTATGCCTAAGAAAATTTATGATATGCTTGACTTGCCACCATTGAAAAAATTGTTATTTGGATGTTAATCTTGCTGATAATGCTATAAAGAAACCTTTGGGGAGAATTGATAATGTTCGTATTATGGTTATGTTATCACCAGAATTTGACCGGATCAGAGGTGGGCCGCGATTGGAGATGGGCTTGAAGAATATACATAGAAGAAATACATGAATCGGCCTTGTGTACCAAGTTTGGGCTAATTGCCCGTGTATCTGTACCATAGTAGAATACGTGTCGGTTAGAAGTTAGAGTTTAACCCGTGCACGGTTAGGTGCACGTCTGAATTAGAAAGTCCCCCGGACTATAAATATGTATCTAGGGTTTATGGAATAAACAACAACCAACGTTCAACACAAACCAATCTCGGCGCATCGCCAACTCCCCCGTCTCGAGGGTTTCTTCCGGGTAAGCACCATGCTGCCTAGATCGCATCTTGCGATCTAGGCAGCGCACGTTTATTCGTCTTCCATGCGTTGCTCGTACTGAAGCCTTTTTGATGGCGAGCAACATAGTTATCATAGGTGTTTTAGGGTTAGCATTGCTCTTCGTATCATATGCTATCGTCGTGCAACCCTTAGGCATCTAGCCGTCCTTACGCCTGTCACGGGTGTAAGGGCGGCACCCCGCTTGATCATTATTTAGTAGATCCGATCCGTTATGATTGCTCCTTGTTCTTCAAGGATTAGTTTAATATCTGCATTGTTAGGCCTTACAAAGGGTTGGAGGATCCAGCGGCGTGTAGGGTGTCGTTTGCCAGCCCTAGACAGACGTTCCGAGGATCAACCTCGTGTTGGTTTTAGGCCCTGTCTCAGGATCGGCTCACGATCACCGTACGCGAGCGCGAGGCCCAATCACGAGTAGGATGTTCCGATTATGCGGTGAAAACCCCAAATCGTAGTAGGTCGCTTTAGCTTTATCTTGATCAAGCAGGACCACCATCCGATCGTACACCTCGTACGTATCATGGGTGGATCGGCTCTTTGAGCCGATTCACAGGACAACCCGAGAGCCGATCGAGGCTCGTATTTAACGTTTACGTGTATGCCATGCAGGAAACTAAGCGAGGCATCATCCAACACCTTCCTCGACCAGGTATAGGTCAGGTGGCACGCCCTGCGACAGCATCGGACGTGTGTGCGAAGGCTTTGCGGGCCGTCGCCGGAGGGACCGGGGCCAGCCCGCAGTCCCGGGAGATTCCCGGCTCTACGGTGTTGCCCGTCGCTGCCCGCCGGTGGGTTTCTGACCGCAACACATTCTGGCACGCCCGGTGGGACAATCTTCGACATCCACCGCATCGCCATCTACATCTGAGATGGCGGAAGTGTTGGAGATATGCCCAAGAGGCAATAATAAAAGTGGTTATTATATATCTTTATGTTTATGATAAATGTTTATATACCATGCTATAATTGTATTAACCGAAACATTGATACATGTGTGATATGTAAACAACAAAGAGTCCCTAGTATGCCTCTTAACTAGCTTGTTGATTAATGGATGATTAGTTTCATAATCATGAACATTGGATGTTATTAATAACAAGGTTATATCATTGTATGAATGATGTAATGGACACACCCAATTAAGCGTAGCATAAGATCTCGTCATTAAGTTATTTGCTATAAGCTTTCGATACATAGTTACCTAGTCCTTATGACCATGAGATCATATAAATCACTTATACCGGAAAGGTACTTTGATTACATCAAACACCACTGCGTAAATGGGTGGCTATAAAGGTGGGATTAAGTATCCGGAAAGTATGAGTTGAGGCATATGGATCAACAAGTGGGATTTGTCCATCCCGATGACGGATAGATATACTCAGGCCCTCTCGGTGGAATGTCGTCTAATGTCTTGCAAGCATATGAATAAGTTCATAAGAGACCACATACCACGGTACGAGTAAAGAGTACTTGTCAGAGACGAGGTTGAACAAGGTATAGAGTGATACCGAAGATCAAACCTCGGACAAGTAAAATATCGCGAGACAAAGGGAATTGGTATTGTATGTGAATGGTTCATTCGATCACTAAAGTCATCGTTGAATATGTGGGAGCCATTATGGATCTCCAGATCCCGCTATTGGTTATTGGTCGGAGTGAGTACTCAACCATGTCCGCATAGTTCACGAACCGTAGGGTGACACACTTAAAGTTGGATGTTGAAATGGTAGTACTTGAATATGGAATGGAGTTCGAATATTTGTTCTGAGTCCCGGATGAGATCCCGGACATCACGAGGAGTTCCGGAATGGTCCGGAGAATAAGATTCATATATAGGATGTCATTTTATGTGAATTAAAATGTCGCGGAAGGTTCTATGGAAGGTTCTAGAAGGTTCTAGAAAAGTCCGGAAGAAACCACCAAGGAAGGTGGAGTCCACATGGGACTCCACCTCCATGGCCGGCCAACCCTAGTGGGGAAGGAGTCCCAAGTGGACTCCCCCTTAGGGGGCCGGCCACCCCCCCATATGGGAGGTGGAACTCCCACCTTTTGGTGGGAGTCCTAG
>NW_025901311.1:0-59652 GCF_022539505.1 Lolium rigidum
ATACCGGGCCTCACACCAAAGGAAGTGTGGATGAGCCGAGGACATACTCTCAGCCGGCAACATGGTTAAGATCTCTTGTGGGGTAAAGTAACGCACCTCTCGCAGAGGGTATCAAGAATTGTGACTGTCACTCCTCGTTCCGGGAAGGGAATCGCGAACGCGGCAGAAAGGAACTCCACGAAGTTCTAGTCAACTCCGTGAAGACCGACGGGCATAGTTTTCGAATAAAATAAACCTTTTGAAGAAATGTTTACAAAAACTTGCATTGGCCTATGACTTTCTCGGTCTGTGGCTGTAGCTAGTGCATGATACACCTATTTCCTAATATGAACTTGTTGAGTACGCTCGTACTCATCCCACTCTTAAATCCCCTGCTTAGCTATGGAGGCATCGAAGGAGAAACTACCGTGGAACTCGAAGACAAAGGAGTCAACTGCAACAAGATGAAGAATACAGTCAAAGAAGTCAATGGAGTCAACTTCTACATCAGCTAGAGTGGAAGCTTAGACTAGTAATAGAAGGGAACATTTCCCTAATCCTAGCACCTAAGTAGCTAGATTTCTATAGCAAGCCAAGTAGCTCTTGAACTTAATTTAGCAATAAGATAGACTACAAGTCGTTCTTCTGGAACTTTATTTGAAGTTTTACCTCACTGTAAAGTAGGAGGTTGTGTTGATCTTATGTAAACAGTTCGTGTGTACTTCTATAGACATGCCTTGGACTCGCATATGTTTCTGTTGTACCACTCTGAGGGATGTAATATGAGTGGAACGGTGTTTCACTTGTGTTATGTCAACGACTTGTGTACTACACCATGCAGTGGTACGCTGGGTCATCACAGTATGATTGGTCTCTCTCTCATTTGGGAAGGACTTGAATAATACTCTAGGGTTCCTCTTGAAGATAATAATTTGAATACTTGGATGTATATCCAAGGTTTAGCTCAAGGTTTGTTATTGCTTCTCTAATAATTATAATAGAACTCTCACCTCTCTAGGTTTGATGTGTATTAATTATATGGAATAGAGAAATGTATTTCTAGAGTTGATCCCCTTGTTATGTTTCCAAGACTAGAGTAGAATGAATACCATGAGGTTCATGGTAGGATCAAGGATTTGTTTAAGACATGGAAAAGATAAGTGAAGAATGGTTTCTCCATTTATTGTTACTTGATTTCCAAATAGATGTATGTTCATATGTTATGGTAAGGATTACCATATTATGATATGTTATAAGATCAAGCAATTGATCATTGAGTAAAGTGTTGTTGTGTTGATTATTAGTTCCATTTGATCTAATCCCTTAGATCAAATCATCTCTACCCAAAACAAGGTTTTAACAAAGTCACATTGAGGTTTGTAGCGCTTGACTTGATGAGCTACTTCAATTCCACCAAGGTCAAGTGAAACTTCAGCTATCGTGGACTCGTTTTACTTTAAAGCGCGAAAATTCCCTGCATTTTCTATGCATGAATGCAATGCACACATCTGTTTACTCTATTTTTGTAACCCCAATACCTGGGATATTACAGTCTCTACCCCTTAAACTAAACTTCGTCCTCGAAGTTTGAACTCTCTCACGTTTCCGAAGTGTGGTTCTGACTTGTGCAGACTACGACTTTTCTCGAACTCCATATTGATCTCACTTGATATAATTGAATATATCCCTTGTCCAGATTCTTCCTGGAATCCATTAGGGTTTATCTCTGAACATTAGTTTCTTACTCCAGTTCTATGATTTTTCTCTGGAATTTAATAATACTTGTCTCTGAACCATGGCTCTTACTTTGATTCATTGATTTCTTCCAACTATTATAATCTTGTTTCCTATCTCATTAAAGATTCAATGATTAGGACTTCTTCTTGTCCTGGCAGTCTTTATTGAGGACTAATTGGATAACATTCTCCTATTTGTTAAAATAGGTCTTTGTTTTTCCCTTACTACCAGAACTTCAATATTGGTACTTAGTAAGGTACTTACTAGGGAATGATCATGATGTTTTATTTCCCTAAGAATGGATTAGACTCATTTAGTCCATCCAATCATGGTTTATAGTTGATACCTATAACTGTTTTGATTCATTTAGGTTCCATGAAAGGAATCTTTCATGTTGTCTCTGATTCTGGTATGGTCAAATCCCTTCAGTCTTTGACCTCCTTGAGCTGTATTTGGTCTATGGTATTTTCTTCGTCCAACTTCTTTATGCTTGATTTACTTGAGCTTTCGTACTTCTGAGTAAATATTACTTACTTGCTCAATTTATAATCCACTTCTTACGTCCTCGAGGTATGAACCTCGGCTTCTGGTCTGACCTTCTTCTGAAGGTATTGTTCAACAATCTTATGAAAATAAGATCGAACTTCCTCTCAGTTCAGACCTTCTTCTTCTACCTTACTCAAACTATTGAGTTGTTGTACAACCAACTAAATGTTTACTCTACCCCTTAGAGTTTTCTTATGGTCTTCAACTCCTTTTCTTCCAACTATTCGACTTATGGTTGGAATATTGGTATAAGTCTAGTTTACGATTTATATTCCTCTATGGTTTTACGAAGAATCTTTGTGGTGTATCCCCTCAATTGTGGACATCCAATGTGAATCCTTTGACTAAATGTTTACCAACTGTGGTTATTATACCAACTGTGGCTATTTGATATTTAAAAATGGATTCTATTATAGGTTCTGATCAACTGGACGAGACATCTTCTCCTTTATCTCGCAGTATTTATACTATACCAATTGTGGTCTTCTGATATCAACTATGGTCTTCTTATGTCTGCTATGATTTCATATATCACCTTCCTTCATTCGGGGTTTATGTTGCAAGAAACCACTAACTGACACTATGATTATAGTATCCTAAGTGATTTCCCATGCATTCCCTCTTCTATGTTGACTATGGATCTGCTTCAGCTTTACCATAATCATTATATTTCTCACCTTCATGCTTCTCATGTACTAAAGTACTCCTCTGTTGAGGTAAAGCATGAGTTTTGATTGGTACTTCCTTCTGAATATTGTGGTTGCTTCCCACAACTTTACTTCCTTTTTCTGATGAACCTTCATCTTGTCTTTAGAATATCCAGAATTCGTCACTTCCTCACACGAATACCCTTACCCTCTAGATCTTTAACATCAAGTAGGATATTGATATTGCAACATGCATTTGCATATCAAAGTCAAACTTCATGTATGGATCTAGTCAAACAATGAAAATCCAATAAAATCCAAGAAGATTCAGCTTTGTGCTTATAATACACATCATCATAAGCCTGAATATGATTGTTGAGTAAGACATCTCTAAACATCAGGCTCTGATGTGTAGTATAGAACATCACATAATATAGGTTTATATCGTGATACTTAGCACGAATATGGGGAGTTCTACTATTTATCTCAACATTTACCTTAATTGCACATTTGCAATGAGATAAACTTGAAACAAAGTGGTCTAGGATAGTTGTGGTTAACCTAATTTTCTTTGGAAGTACTAACTTAGCTTCCATTTTTGTTGAGGACTATCTCACATGATATGTCTAGGTTCTAGCATGGCTTCTCTAAACACATAACTCGGGAATATAGCTCCTATACTTCCAAGTGATTCTATTATCATAAAACTATGGTCATGATGTGCCTGGCACACTTCCCATGGTTTTGGAACATAATTCTTGCACTATTGGTGAACACCTGACTTCTTATTGTACTCCTCCTAAGTATTTATAATGTTCTATTCCATCACATAATGATTCTCAGGTGAATCATATATGATTCACCACTCTACCATGTAAGTAATCATATTTTATTCATATTTCTCTTCCTTATCTCCCATGATTGACTCATCATGGTCTATACTACCTCATATGACTCATAGTTATCACTTACTATCAATTGTTTCACATGTCTAGATAGTTTTACTTACTCATTACTTAACTTGGTCTACATCTTCTATTAGGATATCTTAATTATCTTCATCAATAGATATAACTCCTATTCCATGTCTGAATAATTCTTACTTAACCATAACATGTGTTGATACACATCTTCCAATAGGATATCTTCCTTATGGTTGTATCCTCTCTTTGGACTACCATGTATTGTATACTAACTGTGATCTACTCATCTATTGTTATAAAGACTTAATGGTGTCGTTCTACATGTTTGGAATTAGCTAACTAACTTCACTTATCAAAGATAAGTAAGAAAGTTTGACTCAAGTGTGTCAGGATTATTCTCAAGTGAATATCCATCTCAAGTTATAAGAAGATTTGATTTAGCTAAGACAAATTCCTATAGACACTACCAATCCTATAGGTCTCCTTTAAAGGTTTTAATCCTAGGGTCAAAGCATTTGCTCTGATACCAACTGTGGTGACCCGGCATACCACTGCATGGTGTAGTATGCAAGTCTGATATAACACCAATGAAACACCGTTTCACTCGTATTATATCGCTCAGAGTGGTACAACGAAAACATATGCGGGTCCAAGGCATGTCTATAGAATTACAACATTGACTCTGTTACATAAGATCATCACAGCTCTCCTACTTTACAATGAGGTAAAACCGCAAATAAACTCCGAAGAACGACTCGTAGTCTAATCCTATCACGAACTCTATTTGTAGAGTATTTGACTAGCTATAGGGCTATGAATAGATTCTAGCTAAATAGGAGCTAAGTTTAGGAAGCTAGTTCCTTTCTATTGCTAATCTAGGTTTCTCCTTGTTGGATGTGGTATCTGACTCTTCTGACAGGTTCCCGTCCCTTGAAGAAGTTGTTGACTCCTCGGTCTTCGCGTTGCACTCGTAGATCCTCCTTCGGTGCCTCCATATCTAAGCAGGGGATTTAAGAGTGGGATGAGTACGAGCGTACTCAACAAGTTCATTATAGGAAAGAGGTGTTTAATGCACTAGCTACGGCATTAGACCGTAAAGTCGAATACCAATGCAGGTTTTCATAATCATTTCTTCAAGAGGTTGCTTTTATTCAGAAGAACTATGTCCGTCAGCCTTCACCGGTTTACTAGAACTTCATGGAGCTCCTTTCCCGCCGCGTTCGCAGTTCCATATCCTGGAACAGGGAGTGACAGGTCACGGTTCTTTACACTCTGCAGAGGTGTGTTGCTTTACCCATAAGAGATCTTAACCTTGGTGCCAACCGGGCGCTCAACCCGTCCACACTTCCTATGGTGTGAGGCCCGGTATAAGGTCTAGCCAATCATGTTCCTCCGCTACCTCGAACACCCACCCGTTGTTGCATGCCCCGACCCTGGGTCCACGCCGGTCCCATTATTCCCGTAATTTCAGGGTGGACCCCGACCACGACGAAAGTGCTGGGCTCTACCATACACTCCTACGCCGGTAGCTGCAACCCATCATAGACCGCATTACCGTGGGGAATTAGAATGGGATCCCCACCCTCCGGTTGTTCCGCAAGACACAACTGCTACGGCAAGCAATGCTTTACCGTGGGGAATTAGAATGGGATCCCCACCCTCCGAGTTGTTCCGCCGTACACAACTCGCTACGGTAAGCGCATCCGTTGATGAACGAGAGGTGGAAACACTTTTGACTACTCCGTCCCACTCCGGATCTTATGGTTAACACGGGTATTACGGCACAAGAATCATCGGCGACATTTGTTGTTTAATCCTAGATGGATATAAACCCTTGCAATGGAACCTCCACCATATCAACACAATCCATGGTTCCATTGCCCACCACATAGTCATATTCATAGTTATGAAAGTAGTGGTTTTGGTTTTTATGCAATAGTGATAACCATAGTACTTTGCAAGTAATTTGATAAAGATACTCAAATGACATGAGCAAGCGATGAACTTGCCTTTCTTGACTGCAAGATTATGCAGACAAGGTCTTCGATATGTAGTAACTCCAACTTCTGAAATAGCATCATCGTCCGGTAAGGACGATGTTTAAAAGATTGGCAAGGATGCAATAATGCATAATAATGAGATGCAATTGCTCTAAGCGTGACCTAACCCCGATGATTTAGGATTAGTGAGTGGTAATGATTAGTTCAGGGTGTGTTGCACTTTTAGAGTGATTCACATACAAGATTCTTATTCAGGTGTGATTACTTGGTATTATCAACTGGTAGTTAATAGAGCATAATAATCAATTGAGCACACAAAGAATGATAATTGGCATAATATTAACAAGTAAAGAACAGTGGCCAGTTTAGTACTATATGGCATGGTTAATGATTAATTATCATATACTTTAAAAGAATAACTTTTGAAGAACATGTTCTTTAATAAAGAACAAGTATGATAATTAAGTGGGTGGTTTTCTATGGTTGACTATGGCTGCATGTAGTTGTTGGAATAGGTATTAGATGGATCCCAACAAAGTTGGATTCATCAACACCCAGGGCTTGTAGGGTTAAGATAAGCCTAGGCATCCTAAGCAATTTATTATACATGGTGGTTGTCAAGGTGGGTTTATCTTGCTAGTGATAGCTGGCTAGGGTTTATAGGTCCTTATAAGAAGGGTTGATGATGAGTTCTTATCTTCTTCAAAAGAATAACTTTTGAAGAACATACTTCTTAATTAATAAGAAGTATTACAATTAATGTTGAGGTTGTCTAGGATTTACTGTTGGTTCTGTTAAGTAAGGAATAATTGGCTTCTAAATAGGATGGTTGATAATTGGTATCCAACACTAGTAGGGATTAGTGGAGCCGGGAATGTAATACAAAATAGTAGGTGTAGTTACTATTAGGGTTCATCACAATGGTGTGGTGCTAAATAGGGATAATTAATAATGATGGCTTTGGTAGTAGAATCTAGGGTTTACACTTGGTTAACCCTAATTGATCATTTAGGTTTGATGAACACATGGGATGCTATTTAGTACTGATAGGGTTCCCATATTTTATGTGGATTTTAACTAGTATTTAGTTGTTAGATATGGATATATGATAACTAATGAAGTTACATGATCACATGTTATTTGGGGTTTTGGTTTGGAAACCATTTAGGTTTCACACATAAAATAATGGAGCTAGGTTCTAAATGGTATTAGGGTTTTAGGATCCCCCATGAAATTCTGGGTTATCACTTGGTTTCTAATGGATCTAGGGTTTCCTAACTACACTATAATTCTTGGAGTTAACTTCATTAAGTAAATTGAAGTTATTAATAATTTTTGAAATTAAAATAATGTTAGATATGGCATTTTACTATTTTTAAATAATTAATAATTAAGATAATTATTAATTAGGGTTTAAATTTCCACTAATAAAGATTTACAAAATAACAAATAAAGAAAAATAGCTTTAATGTTTTCTTTATTTTTCTTACTGGTTTTTATTTATTTTAAAAGGTTTTACTATTTATTGAATTTTAATTCAATTTAGAATTAAAGAAAAGGCTTATTTAATAAGTATTAAATAATGAATTTCTTTTTAAAAATATAAATTTCATTTTATATTTTTATTGGATAGATTTTTCTTTTATAAGAATTTTGATATCTTATTTGTATTTTTCTGAGCTTTTATGAATTTTCTATATTATTTCAAAGTTTCAGGCATTTTCTGTAATTTGAAATTAAAAAGAAACGCTAAAGCTACACAGGCAGAATACCCACACAGTCAATGACTGGTGGGGCTTAGCCATGCTGGCCGCCACGGTGGCAACGACGTGGCTACAATGGCCACCACCGGCGGCAGTGGCGATGGTCGCCGGCGCTGTAGGGTTCCCGCGGGGTTGTGAGTGGGCGTGTTAGAACGAGGACAACGAGGCGATGCTGATGGTGGCGGCGCCGCTCCGATTTGGTCACCGGAGCGTGCCCGGCGGCGAGGTGCGGCTACGGTGGTCACGGGCTAGCGACGTGGTGGCGCTACGGCATGCAATCGGGCTAAGCGAGCACACCATGAGATCGAGGAGCTCACCAGGAGCATGATGCGCGAGACGGCGAGACTTGCCGGGGCCTGTGTCGCCGAATCGTCTCGCTCCCGTCGTCGGAGAAGACGAGCTCGACGGCGGCGCTACGGTCCGGTCGGGGTCGATTCCTCGAGCTGGTGGAGCACGTCGAGGGTGGCGGTGACGATGGAACCAACGGCGGTTCCAGGGAAGCTCCGAACGGCGGCGATGGTCGACGTCCGGCTCGGTAGGGTTTCGGATTGGGGAAAATTTAGCAGAGGAGGAAGAAAACCGAGGCTAGGGCTTGTCCCGGGCTTTTATACGGCGTCGGAGTGTGCCTCGTCACGTCGTCGAGGAAGGAGAGGGCGCCAGCGCGAGGAGAAGCCGATCACGACGTCGAGGTGGCCTCCATGCGCCAGGAAGAGATGAGGACGAGCTCGTCCTCGTGATATTTAGACGAAGGGGTATGGGCTGTGGTTGCTGGGCTCGTCTTGGGCTGCCTCTGGGCTGCGTGTTGGGCTGTGTGCTGGGCTTCTCGGCCAGGTGAGGCAGGTAAGTCTCCTCTACTATATTTTTTCCTCTTTTCTTTTCTGTTTTATAATTCTATTGTATATTTATTATTTGAATTCATTTATGAATTCAATACTATTTGTAAATAATTTGTAATGATGCTCATTTATTCAAGATTCAGTTTACTGACTATTGTTTCCTTGTTCTATTTTGAATTCATATTTTATATTGAATTACTTGCATAATTGTGAATGTATTTAAGATAACATTTGGATCTAATCTTATATTTTTACTTTAATTCTCTTTTTATTATGCAATCAATTCTGTTTTAGAATGATGAGAGTTGATACTTTCATCTCAAAGTATTTCAGAGTTTGTTACTATGTCTTGGTTTCTATTTGAGGAATTAGTTACTGACATTTCATGTGAACAACATTTTCTTTGGATTTTGTAGGTTTGATAATAATCCAAATTCAAGGTTAGTATTAGTTCTATATTTTAAATTTACTTAAAATCCTAGAGTATGCATTATTCTCCTCAAGGTTGGGCTTTATTTACAGAGATAAATGGTTGATCACCACCCATGGATTTAATTATGAGTTTAAGCACTAAATGTTTCTTGGGGTTAATTTGTGAAGCATAGAATTCAGCTAATGAGCAATTCTTAGGGTTATAATGATATTTACCTAATGGCAATTGGTTTGAATCTCAATTCTGGCCTAGGTTCATATTATGATCACCATAGTGATGCATAAACTAGGGTTGAGATAAAATTCTAGTTTATAGAATTGGGATGACATCATATTGTATGTGCTAGGGTTAATTTCCCCTAACCAGGATAAGATGGTTACCTGCTTAATATTTTATGTACTTCTCTTATTACTAAGGATTTGGGAATTGGTTTTATCTTCTACCAATTTACTTCTATTATTATCCTCAATTAATCATTAAAGTAACTCGAGTGGTGATAGTTTCTTTTTTATAGTTAACTTTGGTCATATGGTTTGATGGTTTCTCACCATATGAATTATAGAGTTTGACTCTACAGGTTTTCTAGTGGTTCTTAAGTGGAGAATAGGTGGAATGTAAATGTGGTAGGATTCTACTTATCCTGTTAGGGTTTATTCTCCATACCTCAAGTTCTTAGGGTTTATGATCATCACTTATTAATAATGATCAAGGTTTGGCTTCCTAAGGATCTCTCATTAAACGAGGTTCTCACTTCCATGATCAAGCATTGTCTAGATTAACTAAACATAATATCTCCCTTATAGTTTCTTGGGTGGACATGGTTATGGTTGTCTCAATTATCTTGAGTATAACACCATGGTTTGAGCTTTCTCATTTAAGAATAGTTATTCTAGGGTTTATGGTGTACTCCTAATATTTATTTAGGTTACTGAGCCAAAGATTCAATTGTCTATCTTAGTTGGTTTATTCCACTCCTTATTTTACTAAGTCATGGATATAGTCTTATTCCACTTGGTATTTGGTGATCTCACCACTTCAAGGTGAAATGGTTTACCTAATACTTTAGTTCAAAGTTTAACATTGATTCTTAAATAGGTAAAGCTAGAATTAGTATGATTGGTCTCTCTCTCATTTGGGAAGGACTTGAATAATACTCTAGGGTTCCTCTTGAAGATAATAATTATATACTTGGATGTATATACAAGGTTTAGCTCAAGGTTTGTTATTGCTTCTCTAATAATTATAATAGAACTCTCACCTCTCTAGGTTTGATGTGTATTAATTATATGGAATAGAGAAATGTATTTCTAGAGTTGATCCCCTTGTTATGTTTCCAAGACTAGAGTAGAATGAATACCATGAGGTTCATGGTAGGATCAAGGATTTGTTTAAGACATGGAAAAGATAAGTGAAGAATGGTTTCTCCATTTATTGTTACTTGATTTCCAAATAGATGTATGTTCATATGTTATGGTAAGGATTACCATATTATGATATGTTATAAGATCAAGCAATTGATCATTGAGTAAAGTGTTGTTGTGTTGATTATTAGTTCCATTTGATCTAATCCCTTAGATCAAATCATCTCTACCCAAAACAAGGTTTTAACAAAGTCACATTGAGGTTTGTAGCGCTTGACTTGATGAGCTACTTCAATTCCACCAAGGTCAAGTGAAACTTCAGCTATCGTGGACTGTTTTACTTTAAAGCGCGAAAATTCCCCAGATTTTCTATGCATGAATGCAATGCACACATCTGTTTACTCTATTTTTGTAACCCCAATACCTGGGATATTACAAGATGTGTAACCCTTTCAACCCCATTTAAAAATAATACAAGAATACAAGAAAAACTCAAATAATGTAATCCTTTAGCATGAAGTGCTTTTTGCGTACTACTTACCGGCCAAGGAAAATGATAAACTTGAGTTACGAAGACTTTCGAAAAAATACCTCCACAAAACGATCAATCTTATATCAAATTAATGGCTTCGGGGGGAAGTGAGCCCATATTTGGCATAGAGAGACATGCCAAACGATATTTCCAAAAGCATTTCCTACAACAAAATGTTTTTCATTTATAAGTGGAAACATGTGGTTATTTTAAGCAAGTGCAAAAAATATGGTGTATGATAGCTTCAAAATTCGATGCTTTTTACTGCGGATTCTTCGCCATCTATCACTTGGTTTCATTGGATTTTCATTGGATTTTGTGTTTCAACTAATGTTAATATCGTAATTCATGCGAAACCTTGCTTTTCAATTATGTATTTCGGGAAACCATCATTTATGGAGGATCCGAGGATTTTTATGAGCAGATTGCAACAAAATAAGGAGATTTCCTTTAGAGGCCAATTCCATCTAGGCGCAACAGAGAGTTTAGCGGGCACCCGTACGGGTGGGGCCGACTGTACCACCTGCCAGTACTGTGCACCGCCGCCTTACCCATATCAAGGCAAGCCACATTCGTGAAAGGCAACATAGAAGAAACACAACGCAGCAACCACCATTCACCCCAGAACAGAAGAGATCTGATCTGAAGAGGAAGAAGACCATCATCGACTCCCGCGAAGATCAAGCCCATCAAGATCATCACCTAATCCATCACTTCCCACTTGTACTAAGAGAGAGGGATTCATACTTGCAAGATTAGAGATTGCAACCACTACTAGGAAAAGGCCTATTGCCGGCGCACCATTTTAGGCTACTGCCGGCGCACCAGAGCCCGCCGGTGCGAACGGGCAGGTGGTAACTGGCTACTGCTGGCGCACCGGCCAGTGGGCCGGCGGTAGTTCAGTTACTGCCGGCGCAATGGGCCTGCTTCGCCGGCAATAGCTGTGTACCACTGGCGCACGTGGTGATGCACCGGTAGTAGGGCTGTCAGCAGTGGCGCATGGCCTGTGCGCCGGCAGTAGGGGATGGAGGTGCGCCGGTGGTATAATTCGAAAATTCAATTTTTACAGCAATTTCTAGCGTATTATAATGCATATTTATATCATCCAATACAGTATATATTTATACAGCAGTACACATGCAATATGAAAAGCACATAGAGAGCCAAGTCTCATTTCAGTATCAATACACAAATAGGCAAGTCTCGTTTCGAAATGTTGATTTATACAACACACATGCAACACCGAACGATGAAGTTTCACAAAGTTAGAAGTATCGGTACATAGTCGTCACAAGTGTCGTCATACACCTCACAATGTAGCTACTAACCTAAACTACAATCACATAAAACATGACCATGGTCACGGTGAGCATCATCATGAAGGCCATGGTCTTCATCCGGTTCCTCCTCATGTCCCTCATCTCCCCCGCTAGATAACGCACGCATCTTCCTTCCGCCTCCACCCTAGTGGGCTATCCCTTGTAGTTGTTGCCGCCGAAGCAGTGCACCTATCTCCGACAGTCATCCCTGTCGTTGTAGACTCCAGGAACCCTCCCCTTGTACACGACATATGTCGTCGGCATCTCCATGCACAATTCAAATAAAACATCAGTACCATATCATAGATGATATATATATTTGTTTGCAACATATAAGTATAGATGAGAAGTGTGACGAAACATTCTAATCATCGGCCAATGCAATTAACAAGTGCAAACTCAAATAAGGGACAAGTAGTATGAACTAAATAGCATGCCTCATACTCTGTTGGTCGAAACAAATATTAACATTCAGGGATGGAGTCAGCGAGGCCATGTAGGATGCACAAGAGATTGATATTTGTGGCCATCACACCATGCTCACTGGCTCCACCCCCGAGTGTACGAGCGACCAAACATTCTAATCATCGGCGTACTCCAATAAGAGCCAAGTAGTATCAAGTAGATAGCATATGCCTCATACTTTGTCGGTCGAAACAAATATTAACATTCATGGATGGGGTAGGGAAGCCACGTGAGGAATCTAACTCTAAAGCTGTAATAGACACTTCACTTCTTTATTGCGGTGTGTACTGGTTTGCTCTTCTTGATCAAGCTTTGCCGTCCATCTTGCATTGAACGACTGAGATATGTAACTTACCGCTTCTTGTCATATGCTTATCCTAGTCGATGTTGATATTCCAAGGGACGTCTTTGGTGATATCGTGTGTCATTGTTCTTCCTCCCACAAATGCAAGGTGTTATCTCTCTTTATTTAACTGTCAACTTAGGTTTTCACATGTTTACAAAGCTATAAAGCCAAGAGTTGGAGATCAGCCTCCCTTATCTCTTCTTCCTGGTTGTATAAACCCTAGCCATCACTTTTCATGTCGATGGGACCTCTTTATTTTGTTTAAATATAACTATGAAAACCCCACCAAAGTATAGATTGTGTTTGTATTTGTGACTTAACTGAAGATAGGTTTAGGACGTTTGCCTGATCGTATCGACAAACAACTGAC
Source organism: Lolium rigidum (assembly GCF_022539505.1). Taxonomy (NCBI): domain Eukaryota; kingdom Viridiplantae; phylum Streptophyta; class Magnoliopsida; order Poales; family Poaceae; genus Lolium; species Lolium rigidum. The sequence goes on from NW_025901311.1 coordinate 13,258, forward strand.
AATGGTGGGAGTGTCTATCCCTTTGTTGAGTTTCTTTTATGGGCACTCTAGCAAGGAGTTGTATACCTGTAAAATACACTCAGGAAAGACACGATTCTCGACAAAATAATGGAAAAACACTCGGCATAGATGAAAAAGAACTCTTAGCAAAGAACAACACGTGACAATGGTGGTGGAAACGTGTCCACGCATGGCATTGTTGATAGAAAGGAAACAACACATAATCTTTGCTAAGTGTAGCCTAACAAAAAATAGGCTAAGATTTTACTTTTTCCTCAGAAAGATCATCTTCTCATTATCCATTGCATAGTTCATGAAATGTGCCTATATTTGGCACAAATGTGCATGTTGCTATCCCAAACAATATTGCCAAAATGCGTTTCTCACTTTTTGTTACAAAAAAGTTTGTCCATTTTCTAAGGGCACTAATGGTTTTTAAGGAAGTACAAATAATATGGAGCAACATTGCACATCTCCAATTTTTACTAAAAGTAGACTATATTGGATGCACAGTTCTCAAATATTTTGAACTTTCTAGATTTGTAGACTTCGGTCAAATTCTCGAAACTAATTCAAGAATGAATTACAAGTGTGTTATCTTTTGTCCTAAATATCCCCAAAGATCAATTTAAGGTACTCAAGTAGGATTCTATGCAATAGCCACATGGAATTCAATAGATTCAGATCTTTTCCATAAAAAGATTTGGCGATCATTCTGACTTTGCTTTGGCATGGAGTCCTTTTATCTGTACTAGTTGCCGAAACAATGTTAAATTTGTATTCTAATCGGTTTCAAATAATTTATTCACAAAATGGTCGATCATGTATGAACATATATACTGACATTCAAGCTAGTTGACCAAGACATAGCCATCCGATGGCACAACTCATGATAATGTGGACATATATGTGGGTCAAAGGTGTATAACTTACATGCCACAAATCTTACCAAAATGAGTTTCTAATTTTCTTCTTACAAAACAATGTTTTTCATTTTCTAAGTGCCAAAAAGGGGCTTTTGATGCAAGTGCAAATAATATGGTGCAAAATGGCACCTCCAAAATTTTCATACAACTTAGACCGTATTGGATTGAAAATTTCTAAATATTTTGAATGTTCTCATTGTCTAGCTACTTTCGCATGCCTAAGTGATATTTTACCGATTTTGTAAAAGTAAATCAAATTTAAACAACATTCGAGTAATAGTTGGGTCCTTAAAAAATCTCAAATATCACTGTAACCTATCCAATTAACTTTCAATGCAATAGCTACACAGCGTGTTGAAAGATTTATGTCCTTGCTCTGGATAGATGTGTAACCCTTTCAACCCCATTTAAAAATAATACAAGAATACAAGAAAAACTCAAATAATGTAATCCTTTAGCATGAAGTGCTTTTTGCGTACTACTTACCGGCCAAGGAAAATGATAAACTTGAGTTACGAAGACTTTCGAAAAAATACCTCCACAAAACGATCAATCTTATATCAAATTAATGGCTTCGGGGGGAAGTGAGCCCATATTTGGCATAGAGAGACATGCCAAACGACATTTCCAAAAGCATTTCCTACAACAAAATGTTTTTCATTTATAAGTGGAAACATGTGGTTATTTTAAGCAAGTGCAAAAAATATGGTGTATGATAGCTTCAAAATTCGATGCTTTTTACTGCGGATTCTTCGCCATCTATCACTTGGTTTCATTGGATTTTCATTGGATTTTGTGTTTCAACTAATGTTAATATCGTAATTCATGCGAAACCTTGCTTTTCAATTATGTATTTCGGGAAACCATCATTTATGGAGGATCCGAGGATTTTTATGAGCAGATTGCAACAAAATAAGGAGATTCCCTTTAGAGGCCAATTCCATCTAGGCGCAACAGAGAGTTTAGCGGGCACCCGTACGGGTGGGGCCGACTGTACCACCTGCCAGTAATGTGCACCGCCGCCTTACCCATATCAAGGCAAGCCACATTCGTGAAAGGCAACATAGAAGAAACACAACGCAGCAACTACCATTCACCCCAGAACAGAAGAGATCTGATCTGAAGAGGAAGAAGACCATCATCGACTCCCGCGAAGATCAAGCCCATCAAGATCATCACCTAATCCATCACTTCCCACTTGTACTAAGAGAGAGGGATTCATACTTGCAAGATTAGAGATTGCAACCACTACTAGGAAAAGGCCTATTGCCAGCGCACCATTTTAGGCTACTGCCGGCGCACCAGAGCCCGCCGGTGCGAACGGGCAGGTGGTAACTGGCTACTGCTGGCGCACCGGCCAGTGGGCCGGCGGTAGTTCAGTTACTGCCGGCGCAATGGGCCTGCTTCGCCGGCAATAGCTGTGTACCACTGGCGCACGTGGTGATGCACCGGCAGTAGGGCTGTCGCCAGTGGGCGCATGGCCTGTGCGCCGGCAGTAGGGGATGGAGGTGCGCCGGTGGTATAATTCGAAAATTCAATTTTTACAGCAATTTCTAGCGTATTATAATGCATATTTATATCATCCAATACAGTATATATTTATACAGCAGTACACATGCAATATGAAAAGCACATAGAGAGCCAAGTCTCATTTCAGTATCAATACACAAATAGGCAAGTCTCGTTTCGAAATGTTGATTTATACAACACACATGCAACACCGAACGATGAAGTTTCACAAAGTTAGAAGTATCGGTACATAGTCGTCACAAGTGTCGTCATACACCTCACAATGTAGCTACTAACCTAAACTACAATCACATAAAACATGACCATGGTCACGGTGAGCATCATCATGAAGGCCATGGTCTTCATCCGGTTCCTCCTCATGTCCCTCATCTCCCCCGCTAGATAACGCACGCATCTTCCTTCCGCCTCCACCCTAGTGGGCTATCCCTTGTAGTTGTTGCCGCTGAAGCAGTGCACCTATCTCCGACAGTCATCCCTGTCGTTGTAGACTCCAGGAACCCTCCCCTTGTACACGACATATGTCGTCGGCATCTCCATGCACAATTCAAATAAAACATCAGTACCATATCATAGATGATATATATATTTATTTGCAACATATAAGTATAGATGAGAAGTGTGACGAAACATTCTAATCATCGGCCAATGCAATTAACAAGTGCAAACTCAAATAAGGGACAAGTAGTATGAACTAAATAGCATGCCTCATACTCTGTTGGTCGAAACAAATATTAACATTCAGGGATGGAGTCAGCGAGGCCATGTAGGATGCACAAGAGATTGATATTTGTGGCCATCACACCATGCTCACTGGCTCCACCCCCGAGTGTACGAGCGACCAAACATTCTAATCATCGGCGTACTCCAATAAGAGCCAAGTAGTATCAAGTAGATAGCATATGCCTCATACTTTGTCGGTCGAAACAAATATTAACATTCATGGATGGGGTAAGTGAAGCCAAGTAGGATGCACAACAGATTGATATTTGTGCCATCACACCAGGTTCACTCACCCCACCCCAAAGTGTAATGACCGAACATTCTAATCATCGGGCAATGCAATTAAGAAGTGCAAACTCAAATAAAAGACAGGTAGTACGAACTAAATAGCGTGCCTCATACTTTTTTGGTCGAAACAAATATTAACATCCAGAGATGGAGTCAGTGAAGCCAGGTAGGATGCAGAATAGATTGATATTTGTGGTCATCACACCAAGGCTCACTGGCTCCACCCCCGAGTGTACGAGTGACCGAACATTCTAATCATCGGCGCACTCCAAATACGAGCCAAGTAAGGGCCGAGTACATGCAAATGATTAAGGTAAACACGTCATAATCCAGAAATATATACCAAAGTAAATGGAATTATAGACGCAGGTTCACATGCACATCCATACAAACTAAATAAAAGTGACAAGTCGATCGGGCCAGAATATATAGCAATTACAGTACGCAAGTTCATCGACATATCGTTCAAGCTTAAGCAAAAGAGTTCCCGTCGTAGCCCTTCAGCGAGTTGAATGGTCTGTCCTCATGCGACATCTCCAGGAGAAGTTCTATCTCATCATTGGGTGGTTGACCGTAGCCGTAGAGGAACGCGCCAGACCTATTTGAACATCCTGTACGATTATCGTGCAAATCATTTGCTGGACGCGACCCAGTTGAGTCTCAGGTCTCTTTCGTTGGCATCTGCCATGTTTTTAAACCTGTTTCTAAGAGTCTCTGGCAACAACATGTCATCTGCGTACTTTATGTACTCCTGCATCTGAAGTATGGCGTACCACGCGTCCATCCCATTCTCTTCCGACGACTGCATGAGGCAGGGGAAGTTGGTTGTGTGGGTTAACGCCAAGCCTCTCGTACTTTCCTCTGTATTTGAGGGGGCCTGTCTTGGAGGCGAAGCCGGTGAGAGCATCATTGAGAACGCCCTTGATGTTGGTGTAGTCTTTCTTCTTGTCCCTACCGTACCCGAGTCGAGATAGATTGCATGTGAGTGTTGCGGGTGCACGACGATGAGGGTGCAGTACTTGTCTCTGCGCAAACACTCGGATTAAGCTTTGCAAATGCAAATGGAGATATAGGATAGAATGTAAATGGGGACTAGCGAATGATTACTTCCTCGGGGAAGTAAGTGATGAGAATGCCGCTCTTCTTAATGTTCAGCAGTAAGAAATCCTCGATCTACTTGGTGGCAATCGTCTGATCCCCAGGGTTGCAGATGATGCTCTCCCCGCATATAGAAGGTGTCCATTATCGCGATGCCCGGTGTCCCCTCCTTAACAATCTGGGAAGACAGGCTAAGACCAACTAGCCGGACCACGGTATGGTGGAGCATTTTCATGCGAAAGATGCTGAAGATGTCATCGAACCGGATGAAGCACAAGTCCGCGTGGTACTCTTCGGCAAAGCCCATGCCAGTTGGCACCTTCGCCACGTAGTGAGGAAAACTAGGAGATGTTGATTTGAGAAGTTGCCTCTCTAGATACTGGACAGAGTTATGAAAGCTCCTCGTATCCGAGGTGAGTGTCTTGAGGACATGCTCCGGCATCATCGGTTCACCCATCCAATGCTCATGTCGCCAATTGTTTAGTAACTTGTCAAGGTACCGGACCGGCCCCTTGGCTTTAGCCTCCGCCTTGGCTTTGGCGTCCTTCTTCGCTGGCCTCTTCCGCTTCTTGGGTTGTACTGTACCATCCATCGCCGTATTGGTTGTAGCATGGAGTGTGTTTGGGCTCAACATCTTTTTGGCGGCGGCGGTGGCGGCCTCCTCGGGCGTTTCCTCCTCAGCTGTTTCTTGAGAATTGAACATCTTCTTGGAGCACAGGTATTTCGAGGTTGTCGCGTTCGGATCAACCGGGGCATCCTCGTGGAGAAATTGTGAAGACGTAGTAATATCCCATTGGAAGTCGTCGCGTTCGTAGGCCTCGACCTCTAGCGCCGCTGGCTGTTGTGGTGGGACGCTGACCTCTGGCGCCACTGGCTGTTGTGGTGGGGCGCTGACCACCGGCGCCGCTGGCTGTTGTGGAGGGACACTGACATGTGGCACCGCAAGGTTCTTTCCTTTGCTTGCCATCGACCCCGAGGAGGTGTTGATCCTAATTAGGGTCTTCGGCCATAGCACTACCCAACTCTTTAGTGAGCTCAGCTTTATCGGGCTATCGGCACCATCCGGTTGATTAGGAGGATACAAATCATCATAGCCCGGTAACGCCTGATTCACTTCAACCCGGTAAACGTCATCGGCCATATCTCGTGTGTGCCACTGATGGCGTGTATTTCACACGTTCGTTGGGCAACCCCAAGAGGAAGGTATGATGCGCACAGCAGCAAGTTTTCCCTCAGAAAGAAACCAAGGTTTATCGAACCAGGAGGAGCCAAGAAGCACGTTGAAGGTTGATGGCGGCGGGATGTAGTGCGGCGCAACACCGGAGATTCCGGCGCCAACGTGGAACCTGCACAACACAACCAAGCTACTTTGCCCCAACGAAACAGGTGAGGTTGTCAATCTCACCGGCTTGCTGTAACAAAGGATTAACCGTATTGTGTGGAAGATGATTGTTTGCAGAGAAAACGAGTAGAAACAAGTATTGCGAAGAGATTGTATTTCAAGTAAAGAGAATTGGACCGGGGTCCACGAGCTCACTAGAGGTGTCTCTCCCATAAGACGAACAGCATGTTGGGTGAACAAATTACAGTTGGGCAATTGACAAATAAAGAGAGCATGACAATGCACATACATATTATGATGAGTATAGTGAGATTTAATTGGGCATTACGACAAAGTACATAGACCGCCATCCAACTGCATCTATGCCTAAAAAGTCCACCTTCGAGGTTATCATCCGAACCCCTCCAGTATTAAGTTGCAAGCAACGGACAATTGCATTAAGTATGGTGCGTAATGTAATCAACAACTACATCCTTAGACATAGCATCAATGTTTTATCCCTAGTGGCAACAAGACAACACAACCTTAGAACTTTCTCGTCATCGTCCCGGTGTCAATGCAGCATGAACCCACTATCGAGCATAAGTACTCCCTCTTGGAGTTAAAAGCATCTACTTGGCCGGAGCATCTACTAATAACGGAGAGCATGCAAGATCATAAACAACACATAAGCATAACTTTGATAATCAACATAACAAGTATTCTCTATTCATCGGATCCCAACAAACGCAACATATAGAATTACATATAGATGATCTTGATCATGATAGGCAGCTCACAAGATCCGACAATGATAGCACAATGGGGAGAAGACAACCATCTAGCTACTGCTATGGACCCATAGTCCAGGGGTAGACTACTCACTCATCACTCCGGAGGCGACCATGGCGGTGTAGAGTCCTCCGGGAGATGATTCCCCTCTCCGGCAGGGTGCCGGAGGCGATCTCCAGGATCCCCCGAGATGGGATCGGCGGCGACGGCGTCTCGCAATGTTTTCCGTATCGTGGCTCTCGGTACCGGGGGTTTCGTCACGGAGGCTATTTGTAGGCGGAAGGGCAAGTCAAGAGGCGGCACGGGGGCCCACACCACGGGCCGGCGCGGCCAAGGGGGGCCGCGCCGCCCTAGGGTTTGGCGCCCCGTGGCCCCTCTTCGTCTCTCCTTCGGACTTCCGGAAGCTTCGTGAGAAAATAGGCCTCTGGGCTTTTATTTCGTCCAATTCCGAGAATATTTCTTTACTAGGATTTCGAAACCAAAAACAACAGAAAACAAAGAATCGGCACTTCGGCATCTTGTTCATAGGTTAGTTCCGTAAAATGCACGAATATGATATAAAGTGTGCATAAAACATGTAGATAACATCAATAATGTGGCATGGAACACAAGAAATTATCGATACGTTGGAGACGTATCAGCATCCCCAAGCTTAGTTCTCGCTCGTCCCGAGCAGGTAAAACGATAACAAAGATAATTTCCGGAGTGACATGCCATCATAAACTTGATCATACTATTTGTAAAGCATATGTAGAGAATGCAGCGATCAAAACAATGTGTATGACATGAGTAAACAAGTGAATCATAAAGCAAAGACTTTTCATGAATAGCACTTCAAGACAAGCATCAATAAGTCTTGCATAAGAGTTAACTCATAAAGCAATAATTCGAAGTAAAGGTATTGAAGCAACACAAAAGAAGATTAAGTTTCAGCGGTTGCTTTCAACTTGTAACATGTATATCTCATGGATATTGTCAACATAGAGTAATATAATAAGTGCAATAAGCAAGTATGTAAGAATCAATGCACAGTTCACACAAGTGTTTGCTTCTTGAGGTGGAGAGAAATAGGTGAACTGACTCAATCATAAAAGTAAAGAGAATGGTCCTCATAGAGGAAAAGCATTGATTGCTATATTTGTGCTAGAGCTTTGATTTTGAAAACATGAAACAATTTTGTCAACGGTAGTAATAAAGCATATGCATCATGTAAATTATATCTTATAAGTTGCAAGCCTCATGCATAGTGTACTAATAGTGCTCGCACCTTGTCCTAATTAGCTTGGACTACCTGGATTATCACCGCAATACATATGCTTTAACCAAGTTTCACAAAGGGGTACCTCTATGCCGCCTGTACAAAGGTCTAAGGAGAAAGCTCGCATTTGGATTTCTCGCTTTTGATTATTCTCAACTTAGACATCCATACCGGGACAACATAGACAACGAGATAATGGACTCCTCTTTTAATGCTTTAAGCATTTGACAACAATTAATTCTTTTCTCATTAGAGATTTGAGGATATTTGTCCAAAACTGAAACTTCCACCATGAATCATGGCTTTAGTTAGCGGCCCAATGTTCTTCTCTCACAATATGCATGCTCAAACCATTCAACTCAGTGTAGATCGCCCTTACTTCGTACAAGACGAACATGCATAGCAACTCACATGAAATTCAACAATGAGTTGATGGCGTTCCCCAGTAAACATGGTTATCGCACAACAAGCAACTTAATAAGAGATAAAGTGCATAATTACATATTCAATACCACAATAGTTTTTAAGCTATTTGTCCCATGAGCTATATATTGCAAAGGTGAATGATGGAATTTTAAAGGTAGCACTCAAGCAATTTACTTTGGAATGGCGGGAAAATACCATGTAGTATAGGTAGGTATGGTGGACACAAATGGCATAGTGGTTGGCTCAAGTATTTTGGATGCATGAGAAGTATTCCCTCTCGATACAAGGTTTAGGCTAGCAAGGTTGTTTGAGGCAAACACAAGGATGAACGGTACAGCAAAACTCACATAAAAGACATATTGAAAGCATTATAATACTCTATACCGTCTTCCTTGTTGTTCAAACTCAAAACTAGAAATTATCTAGACCTTAGAGAAACCAAATATGCAAACCAAATTTTAGCATGCTCTATGTATTTCTTCATTAATGGGTGCAAAGCATATGATGCAAGAGCTTAAACATGAGCACAACAATTGCCAAGTATCACATTACCCAAAACATTTATAGCAATTACTACATGTATCATTTTCCAATTCCAACCATATAACAATTTAACGAAGGAGAAACTTCGCCATGAATACTATGAGTAGAAACCAAGGACATATTTGTCCATATGCTACAGCGGAGTTTGTATCTCTCTCATAAAGTGAATGCTAGGATCCATTTTATTCAAACAAAACAAAAACAAAAACAAAACGACGCTCCAAGAAAAAGCACATAAGATGTGGCCGAATAAAAATGTAGTTTCGAGGGAGGAACCCGATAATTTGTTGATGAAGAAGGGGATGCCTTGGGCATCCCCAAGCTTAGACGCTTGAGTCTTCTTGATATATGCAGGGGTGAACCACCGGGTGCATCCCCAAGCTTAGAGCTTTCACTCTCCTTGATCATGTTGCATCATACTCCTCTCTTGATCCTTGAAAACTTCCTCCACACCAAACTCGAAACAACTCATTAGAGGGTTAGTGCACAATATAAATTGACATATTCAGAGGTGACACACTCATTCTTAACACTTCTGGACATTGCATAATGCTACTGGACATTAGTGGATCAAAGAAATTCATCCAACATAGCGAAAGAGGCAATGCGAAATAAAAGGCAGAATCTGTCAAAACAGAACAGTTCGTATTGACGAATTTTAAAATGGCACCAGACTTGCTCAAATGAAAATGCTCAAATTGAATGAAAGTTGCGTACATATCTGAGGATCATGCACGTAAATTGGCATAATTTTCTGAGCTTCCTGCAGGGCAGTGGGCTCAGATTCGTGACAGCAAAGAAATCTGGAACTGCGCAGTAATCCAAATCTAGTACTTACTTTTCTATCAACGGCTTAACTTGGCACAACAAAACTCAAAACTAAGATAAGGAGAGGTTGCTACAGTAGTAAACAACTTCCAAGACACAAAATAAAAACAAAGTACTGTAGGTAAAAACATGGGTTGTCTCCCATAAGCGCTTTTCTTTAACGCCTTTCAGCTAGGCGCAGAAAGTGTGTATCAAGTAACATCGAGAGATGAAGCATCAACATCATAATTTGTTCTAATGATAGAATCATAAGGTACCTTCATTCTCTTTCTAGGGAAGTGTTCCATACCTTTCTTGAGAGGAAATTGATATTTTATATTACCTTCCCTCATATCAATAATAGCACCAACAGTTCGAAGAAAAGGTCTTCCCAATATAATTGGACAAGATGCATTGCATTCAATATCCAAGACAACAAAATCAACGGGAACAAGGTTATTGTTAACGGTAATGCGAACATTATCAACTTTACCCAAAGGTTTCTTTGTAGAATGATCAGCAAGATTAACATCCAAATAACAATTTTTCAGCGGTGGCAAGTCAAGCATATTATAAATTTTCTTCGGCATAACAGAAATACTTGCACCAAGATCACATAAGGCATTACAATCAAAATCTTTAACCTTCATCTTAATGATGGGCTCCCAACCATCTTCTAGCTTTTTAGGAATAGAGGCTTCGCGCTCTAGTTTCTCTTCTCTAGCTTTTATGAGAGCATTTGTAATATGATGCGTGAAAGCCAAATTTATAGCACTAGCATTAGGACTTTTAGCAAGTTTTTGCAAGAACTTTATAACTTCAGAGATGTGGCAATCATCAAAATTCAAACCATTATAATCTAAAGCAATGGGATCATCATCCCCAATGTTGGAAAAAATTTCAAGCAGCTTTATCGCAGTGCAGTTTCAAGTAGCTTTAGCAGTTTCAGTGCAGCTTTTCACGCTTTGCATTAGAAGTGGAAACATTGCTAACACCAATTCTTTTATTAGTATGAGTAGGAGGTGCAGCAACATGTGTAGCATTAGCATTACTAGTGGTGGTAATAGTCCAAACTTTAGCTATATTCTTCTCTTTAGCTAGTTTTTCATTTTCTTCTCTATCCCACCTAGCACGCAGTTCAGCCATTAATCTTATATTCTCATTAATTCTAACTTGGATGGCATTTGCTGTAGTAACAATTTTATTTTCAATATCCCTATTAGGCATAACTTTCGATTTCAAAAGATCAACATCGAGGCAAGACTATCAACTCTAGAAACAAGAATATCAATTTTATTGAGCTTTTCCTCAACGGATTTGTTAAAGGCAGCTTTGTGTACTAATAAATTCTTTAAGCATGGCTTCAAGTCCAGGGGGTGAATTCCTATTATTGTTGTAAGAATTTCCATAAGAATTACCATAGCCGTTGCCATTATTATAAGGATATGGCCTATAGTTATTACTAGAATTGTTCCGGTAAGCATTGTTGTTGAAATTATTATTTTTAATGAAGTTTACATCAACATGTTCTTCTTGTGCAACCAATGAAGCTAACGGAACATTATTAGGATCAACATTAGTCCTATCATTCACAAGCATAGACATAATAGCATCAACCTTATCACTCAAGGAAGAGGATTCCTCAACAGAATTTACCTTCTTACCTTGGGGAGCTCTTTCCGTGTGCCATTCGGAGTAGTTGATCATCATATTATCAAGAAGCTTTGTTGCTTCACCAAGAGTGATGGACATAAAGGTACCTCCAGCAACTGAATCCAATAAATTCCGCGAAGAAAAATTTAGTCCTGCATAGAAGGTTTGGATGATCATCCAAGTAGTCAGTCCATGGGTTGGGCAATTTTTAACCATAGATTTCATTCTTTCCCAAGCTTGAGCAACATGTTCAGTATCTAATTGTTTAAAATTCATTATGCTACTCCTCAAAGATATAATTTTAGCAGGGGGATAATATCTACCAATAAAAGCATCCTTGCATTTAGTCCATGAATCAATACTATTCTTAGGCAGAGATAGCAACCAATCTTTAGCTCTTCCTCTTAATGAGAAAGGGAACAATTTTAGTTTAATAATATCACCATCTACATCTTTATATTTTTGCATTTCGCATAGTTCAACAAAATTATTAAGATGGGCAGCAGCATCATCGGAACTAATTCCGGAAAATTGATTGTTCATGACAAGATTCAAGTAAAGCAGGTTTAATTTCAAAGAATTCTGCCGTAGTAGCAGGTGGAGCAATAGGTGTGCATAAGAAATCATTATTATTTGTGGTTGTGAAGTCACACAACTTAGTATTTTCAGCGTTGGCCATTTTAGCAATAGTAAATAAAGCAAACTAGATAAAGTAAATGCAAGTAAACTAATTTTTTTGTGTTTTTGATATAGCAAACAAGATAGCAAATAAAGTAAAACTAGCAACTAATTTTTTTGTATTTTGATTTAGTGCAGCAAACAAAGTAGTAAATAAAATAAAGCAAGACAAAAACAAAGTAAAGAGATTGAGAAGTGGAGACTCCCTTGCAGCGTGTCTTGATCTCCCCGGCAACGGCGCCGTAAAAAGAGCTTGATGGCGTGTATTTCACACGTTCGTTGGGCAACCCCAAGAGGAAGGTATGATGCGCACAGCAGCAAGTTTTCCCTCGAAAGAAACCAAGGTTTATCGAACCAGGAGGAGCCAAGAAGCACGTTGAAGGTTGATGGCGGCGGGATGTAGTGCGGCGCAACACCGGAGATTCCGGCGCCAACGTGGAACCCGCACAACACAACCAAGCTACTTTGCCCCAACGAAACAAGTGAGGTTGTCAATCTCACCGGCTTGCTGTAACAAAGGATTAACCGTATTGTGTGGAAGATGATTGTTTGCAGAGAAAACAAGTAGAAACAAGTATTGCAAGTAGATTGTATTTCGAAGAAAGAGAATTGGACCGGGGTCCACAGCTCACTAGAGGTGTCTCTCCCATAAGACGAACAGCATGTTGGGTGAACAAATTACAGTTGGGCAATTGACAAATAAAGAGAGCATGACAATGCACATACATATTATGATGAGTATAGTGAGATTTAATTGGGCATTACGACAAAGTACATAGACCGCCATCCAACCGCATCTATGCCTAAAAAGTCCACCTTCGAGGTTATCATCCGAACCCCCTCCAGTATTAAGTTGCAAGCAACGGACAATTGCATTAAGTATGGTGCGTAATGTAATCAACAACTACATCCTTAGACATAGCATCAATGTTTTATCCCTAGTGGCAACAAGCACAACACAACCTTAGAACTTTACGTCATCGTCCCAGGTGTCAATGCAGGCATGAACCCACTATCGAGCATAAGTACTCCCTCTTGGAGTTAAAAGCATCTACTTGGCCAGAGCATCTACTAATAACGGAGAGCATGCAAGATCATAAACAACACATAAGCATAACTTTGATAATCAACATAACAAGTATTCTCTATTCATCGGATCCCAACAAACGCAACATATAGAATTACATATAGATGATCTTGATCATGATAGGCAGCTCACAAGATCCGACAATGATAGCACAATGGGGAGAAGACAACCATCTAGCTACTGCTATGGACCCATAGTCCAGGGGTAGACTACTCACTCATCACTCCGGAGGCGACCATGGCGGTGTAGAGTCCTCCGGGAGATGATTCCCCTCTCCGGCAGGGTGCCGGAGGCGATCTCCAGGATCCCCCGAGATGGGATCGGCGGCGACGGCGTCTCGCAATGTTTTCCGTATCGTGGCTCTCGGTACCGGGGGTTTCGTCACGGAGGCTATTTGTAGGCGGAAGGGCAAGTCAAGAGGCGGCACGGGGGGCCCACACCACAGGCCGGCGCGGCCAAGGGGGCCGCGCCGCCCTAGGGTTTGGCGCCCCGTGGCCCCTCTTCGTCTCTCCTTCGGACTTCCGGAAGCTTCGTGAGAAAATAGGCCTCCGGGCTTTTATTTCGTCCAATTCCGAGAATATTTCTTTACTAGGATTTCTCGAAACCAAAAACAGCAGAAAACAGCAATCGGCACTTCGGCATCTTGTTAATAGGTTAGTTCCAGAAAATGCACGAATATGATATAAAGTGTGCATAAAACATGTAGATAACATCAATAATGTGGCATGGAACACAAGAAATTATCGATACGTTGGAGACGTATCAGCCACTTCTTATCTACAGGCCAAATGATGGACCCCCTCGCGACGCCTTTGAGTTCGTCGTTCACTTTCATCAGAAAGGTGCATGGCGTTGAGAGCGCCTACGAGAACATGTGTACGATGTTAGAGAGATAGCAAGGATGACGAAACTAATATATTAACTTGATGTACACTAGCTTAATTAGTTAATGACCGTGAGGGCGTTGAGCTCGGGTAATGTAGACGGGCCGACACATGCAGCGGCGGGCGTGCAAGTGATGGAGGGTTTGCTACCCGGCATGGCCGGTGACTCCCTAGCACCTGCGACATTGCCGGCGGCCAGAGGAGTCTCCATTATAACATCATCATTGCCGGTGGCCGGCGGCGCCATCGAGTTGCTGGCAGCTAAGCTAACCATTTGCATTTGCGGGGGGGGGGGGGGCTTCTTTTCCACCCTCATACCACGCGACGAGTTGAAATCTGCTTGGACTTTAGCGAAAAGTTCAGCTTTGAGATCAGGTACGAGTGAAGCTTTGAGTTGCGGTACCAGTTGAGCTGTGATTCGTAGTACCAAACCAGCTTTCACTTCGGCTATGATTGATTTCCTCATTTCCTCCGCCTCCCGCTGCTTCCTCTCATTGTGCGCATTTTTATGGGCCACAGACGACAAGCCATAGTGAGCATGCTTCTGGCCTGTACCAGCGCCAGCCACACGACCTCTATGCAGCCTTTCTCGTAGGTGAATGCTCATTAACGAGGTTTATCGCCCGTACGAGAGGCTTGTCCCAGACTACCATGCCCGCCGACACCTGGGACGAGGAGCCTTCATCACATTGAGAAAGTCTTTGTATTTCTTCTTCCTACGGAAGAAACGTGAACCATTTAGACATGTTGCTACTATTATATGAACGATACTTGATCTAATTAAACTGGTAAATTGCTTACCAGTTTTTTCTCCATCGCCAGGACCTTCTTGTCGTTCGTGAACCAAATTATGTCCGTTACCACCTTGGGGTCCGTGACAAGTTCCCCGATTAGTTTCTTTTTATGGTACCGGGACCTGATAAATCTTCTTTCAAGCGGATCCTTGTACTTGAGCCAGGGGTTCTCAAAGCCGACATTTATATAGGCCTCGTACTCCTTCGCCCAATAGGGCTCCTTTCCGTCATACCCATGGCTCCCAAGGTTGTGGTTGCCGATGTTAAGCTCCCGCATTTCCTTCCCCCACTCCTTGAGATTCTTGGTCGCTTGTAGCTCTTCATTGGCCACAAAAGCATCAAACTCTGCTTGCGTAACATGATGAAAGGAAGATTGGACCTCTTCGAAACCTTTGCCTTCAGCAATCAATTTCCTCACCATGTACTTATAGCTGCTGAGGTGTTTGCTGAACTTCAGGAGGCCTTGTGAGTTCACAATGTTTTGGGTTTCATGAGTGGAGGAGAAGTCACCTAGGAACTTGTATCGTTCGTGCAACCTCGCAATGAGTTGGACTCGCAAATGCGCTTTGTTCTTCCCTCGGAGGTCCGTCTCGTTCAGATTGACGACCTCCGAGGGATGCAGGCGTTGATGCATGCGTGATATTTTTCGTGGGGTAAGTCGAGAGGGAACGTGGTTCTCTTGGCCTCGGCTAGACTACCAGAACACGTGTTCCCGATAGGAAGGAGATCTTTCAAGTATTCTAGAATATCGTCGACGCTTGTGTCCGTCCATCCGTGTTTCACCTTCATCTGCAGCACATCGAGCGCTAATCTCAAGCGGGACTCCTCCAACCCGTGACCTGAGTCGTACAATGAAATATTCGAGTCTTTCTCCAGTTGCTCAAGCTTTGATTTCCGCTTGGCGCCTTTCGTCTTTTCGAGAAGAAGATCTTGAAGATGAGGGTCCCGCACGACTGAAGCTAGTGGCACCTCTTCGTAGTCATCAAGGTTATTGTCCGTGTCTTCAACATTTTGTTCATCATGATGCTGATCTGCATCGTCATGTGCGACAAACTCTTCATCATCATAAATATCATGATGCCCTCCTTCTTGCCGGCCATTACCACCTACTGTCGTCGCCCCATTGACCTCCGCGCCATCATCACTCATCCATTGAGTGTGTCCATGCATGATACCATTAGTGAGCAGGTGGCCATGCAATTTGCCTGAATAGGGGTCAAACCATTTTCCTAGTTTGCATTTTCGACACGGACACAATACCTCCGTGAGGTTATTTTCATACATTTCGGCGATCGCGTGTTTCAGATATCTCATCACGATGCTTTCCCTCATCTTGATAACCATTATCGCCTGCACGGCAAGATATATAATTGATTAGAACCATGCATCCATCGGTAGTTTTCACGGAAAATTTCGGCATGACCGTCCTACACAGTAGGACATAGGAGCGCCAGAAATGTGCCGAAACGGAAACTTAACGAATCAACATTTCAGTGCAGCGTTGGCAACTCATTTTCAACGCCGACACACAGGCACAAATACAACATATATGCCACACACGAGCTTTGCTTCAAATTTCCAATATATGACGATTTCATTCCTCAGTTTGTTCATTAATCACCTACTGGTTGATATATTAGTAGACGAGATCGAGACGTCACGCCGCGACCACGACGTATCGATTCCGACTTTTTCGATCTAGATGAGCGGTCAATGCGGGATAGATAGATCTAGATATACATAGGGATGTGGGAGATGCATGTAGGAAGGGAAGATTTTCTCAAAAAATATTATTTTATTTGGTCAAATTGGTCAAATTTGGGTAGAAAGGGGCAAAAACTAGCTGGGTTGGGAGAAGGCTTGGGTTGTGTGGGAGGAGTGGAGTAGTGGGGTGTGAGTGCTGGTTGGTGGCAGAAATAACTGCCCAGGTTACTGTCGGCGCACTAGGCTGTGGGTGCGCCGGCAGTATATAGCCCATCCGGTTGTATCTGGTGCGGGCCAGGCCTAAGAATTTCTTCCGGCCCACTAGGCCAGGGGTGCGCCGGCAATAGGGAATTACCGCTGGCGCGCCCTTGGCCTGGTGTGTCAGTAGTAATTCCTGGGCCTGGCCTGGATCGGGCGAGCTCAGGCCTGGAATTATCCCCGACGCAACTTCTTGGCTGGTGCGCTGGCAGTAGGGCATCATCTCCGGCGCGGTAACAACTGGGTGCGCCGGCACCACTTGCCACTGGCGCATGAAAATAGTGGTGCGCCGGCAGTACCACTTCCACCTATAGGTGTTTTCCTAGTTGTGAACCTCTATTCCATCCCGGTTTGTATTTGATTTGATCTTCAACTATTGTGGCTTTCTACGGTAATATCGAGATGAACTCTATTTACATTGATATGATATCATTGTGCTATTATCATCTCACGTTTGTGTAGATCCCATTGGCATGGAAGATGTAGGGGGATTTGTGAGATGTGTGATACGTCTCAAACGTATCTATAATTTCTTATGTTCCATGCTACTTTTATGACAATACCTACATGTTTTGTTCACACTTTATGTCATTATTATGCATTTTCCGGAACTAACCTATTGACGAGATGCCGAAGTGCCAGTTCCTGTTTTCTGCTGTTTTTGGTTTCAGAAATCCTAGTAAGGAAATATTCTCGGAATTGGACGAAATCAAGGCCCACAATCTTATAATTCCACGAAGCTTCCAGAACACCGAAGATGGACCAGAGGGGAGGCCCAGGGCCACCACACATGGTGGCGGCGCGGCCAAGAGGGGGGCCACGCCCCCCTGTTGTGTGGAGCCTCCAGACCCCCTCCGACTCCGACTCTTCGCCTATTTAAGCCGTCCTGACCTAAAACTTCGAGGGAATAAGCCACGGTACGAGAAACATTCCAGAGCCGCCGCCATCGCGAAGCCAAGATCTGGGGGACAGGAGTCTCTGTTCCGGCACCCCGCCAGGATGGGGAAGTGCCCCCGGAAGGCATCTCCATCAACATCACCGCCATCTTCATCGCCGCTGCTGTCTCCCATGAGGAGGGAGTAGTTCTCCATCGAGGCTAAGGGTTGTACCAGTAGCTATGTGGTTCATCTCTCTCTCCTATGTACTTCAGTACAATGATCTCATGAGTTGTTTTGCATGATTGAGATCCATATGATGAGCTTTGTAATCTAGATGTCGTTATGCTATTCAAGTGGATTTTACTTATGTGATCTCCGGAGACTCCTTGTCCCATGTGTGTAAAGGTGACAGTGTGTGCACCGTGTGGGTCTCTTAGGCTATATTTCACAGAATACTTATTCACTGAGTTATGATTTGAGTTGGATGTCTCTGTGAAATTGTGGTGTGTTAGTACCTCCTATGAATGCTCACAGTGACAACGTGGGGTGTTTATTAGTACTTGGGAATACATCTTTAAGGTTTTCCTACATGATGAATTCGTGTTCGTTATCTTGCCAAAGAGTAATTCAGAGTAGCATAGTGAAGTGCTTATTTATATTCCTTTATGATTGCAATGTTGAGAGTGTCCACTAGTGAAAGTATGATCCCTAGGCCTTGTTTCCAAATACTGCAATCATCGCTTATTTACTGTTTTACCGCATCTTTACTTCCCGCAATATTACTACCATCAATCGCACGCCAGACAAGCTATTTTCTGGCGCCGTTGCTACTGCTCATATTCATTCATACCACTTTCATCTCACTATCTCTTCGCTGAACTAGTGCACCTATACATCTGACAAGTGTATTAGGTGTGTTGGGGACACAAGAGACTTCTTGTATCGTGATTGCAGGGTTGCTTGAGAGGGATATCTTTGACCTCTTCCTCCCTGAGTTCGATAAACCTTGGGTGATCCACTTAAGGGAAAACTTGCCGCTGTTCTACAAACCTCTCGCTCTTGGAGGCCCAACACCGTCTACGGGAAAAGGAGTGTGCGTAGACATCAAGCTATTTTCCGAGCGCCGTTGCCGGGAGGTAAGGTAAAAGGTATTCACATCCTCCGACTACTAAGCTATTTCCTAGCACCGTTGCCGGTGTGTGAGTGCTCGAAGCTATTTCCTTTAGATCCTGCAATTGCATCTTTTTGTTTCTTGTTTTCACTAGTTAGGCTTAATGGAAAACAACAAAAATATTAGAGATCTTTATAGTATTTATCTTGAGTTAGGACATGATGTGTTTGAAGAGAAAATTAAAAAACCTATGGAACTTTATATGCATGATAATGCCAATGTTATTAGTATGAATGCTTTGAACACCATTGTTGCTAACGCTATGGAAGAATTTAAGCTTGGGGAAGCTGGTTTTGATGAGCATGATATTTTTAGTCCCCCAAGCATGGAGGAGAAAATTTACTTCGATGATACTTTGCCTCCCATTTATGATGATTATAATGATAGTGGTATTTTGGTGCCACCTACTATGGAGGATAAAGATTATTATGATTATACTATGCCTCCTACATTTGATGATGAGAATAATAATGATAGCTACTTTGTTGAATTTGCTCCCACTACAATTAATAAGAATGACTATGCTTATGTTGGGAGTAGTAATAATTTTATGCATGAGACTCATGATAAGAATGTTTCATTTGATAGTTATATTGTTGAGTTTGTTCATGATGCTACTGAAAATCATTATGAGAGAGGAAAATATGGTTGTAGAAGTTTTCATGTTACTAAAACACCTCTCTATATGCTGAAATTTTTGAAGTTACACCTGTTATATCTTTCTATGCTTGTTGCATTATGCTTCATGAATTTATTTATTTACAAGATTCCTTTTCATAAGAAGTGGGTTAGACTTAAAAGTGTTTATTATTTGCTTCTTGATGCTCTCTTTTGCTTCAACTCTTATTTCTTGCGAGTGCATCATTAAAACTGCTGAGCCCATCTTAATGGCTATAAAGAAAGCACTTCTTGGGAGATAACCCATGTTTTGATTTTACTACAGCAATTTTGCTTTATATTTGAGTCTTGTAAGTTGTTACTACTGTAGCAACCTCTCCTTATCTTTATTTTATTGCAATGTTGTGCCGAGTAAAGTCTTTGATAGTAAGGTTCATACTAGATTTGGATTACTGCGCAGAAACAGATTTCTTGCTATCACGAATTTGGGTATGATTCTCTGTAGGTAACTCAGAAAAATCTTCCAATTTACGGGAGTGATCCTCAGATATGTACGCAACTTTCATTCAATTTGAGAATTTTCATCTGATCAAGTCTGGTGCCTCTAAAAAATTCGTCTTTACGGACTGTTCTGTTTTGACAGATTCTGCCTTTTATTTCGCATTGCCTCTTTTGCTGTGTTGAATGGATTTCTTTGTTCCATTAACTTTCAGTAGCTTTGTGCAATGTCCAGAAGTGTTAAGAATGATTATGTCACCTTTGAATATGTGAATTTTCAATTATGCACTAACCCTCTAATGATATTGTTTTGAGTTTGGTGTGGAGGAAGTTTTCAAGGGTCAAGAGAGGAGGATGATACAATATGATCAAGAAGAGTGAAAAGTCTAAGCTTGGGGATGCCCCCGTGGTTCATCCCTGCATATTTCAAGAAGACTCAAGCATCTAAGCTTGGGGATGCCCAAGGCATCCCCTTCTTCATCGACAACTTATCGAGTCACCTCTAGTGAAACTATATTTTTGTTCCGTCACATCTTATGTGCTTTACTTGGAGCGTCTGTGTGCTTTTATTTTCATTTTGTTATTTTCATTCTCTGAATAAATTCATGCTTGTGTGGGAGAGAGACACGCTCCGCTGTTGCATATGAACACATGTGTTCTTAGCTTTATTCTTAATGTTCATGGCGAAGGTTGAAACTGCTTCGTTAATTGTTATATGGTTGGAAACAGAAAATGCTTCATGTGGTAATTGGTATAATGTCTTGAATAATTTGATACTTGGCAATTGTTGTGCTCATATAGATCATGTTTAAGCTCTTGCATCATGTACTTTGCACCTATTAATGAAGAACTACATAGAGCTTGTTAAAATTTGGTTTGCATGATTGGTTTCTCTAGAGTCTAGATATTTTCTGGTTAAGGTGTTTGAACAACAAGGAGACGATGTAAAGTCTTATAATGCTTGCAATATGTTCATATGTAAGCTTTTATGCACCGTTTTATACTTGAGTTTGCTTCAAACAACCTTGCTAGCCTAGCCTTGTATTGAGAGGAATTTTTCTCGTGCATCCAAATCCTTGAGCCAAAAACTATGCCATTTGTGTCCACCATACCTACCTACTACATGGTATTTCTCTGCCATTCCAAAGTACATTACTTGAGTGCTACCTTTAAAAATTCTATACTTTTTCTTTACAATATATAGCTCATGGGAAAAATAGCCTTAAAAACTATTGTGGTGAAGAATATGTAGCTATGTATCTTATTTCTTAATAAGTTGCTTGTTGAGTGGTAACCATGTTTCTGGGGACGCTATCAACTTTTACCTTTGTTGAATATCATGTGAGTTGCTATGCATGTTCGTCTTGTCTGAAGTAAGGGCGATTTTCATGATCAAATGGTTTGAGTATGCATATTGTTAGAGAAGAACATTGGGCCGCTAACTAAAGCCATGATTCATGGTGGAAGTTTCAGTTTGGACAATCAATCCTCAATCTTTTATGAGAATATTATCTGTTGTTGAATGCTTATGCATTAAAGAGGAGTCCATTATCTGTTGTCTATGTTTTCCCGGTATGGATGTCTAAGTTGAGAATAATCAAAAGCGAGAAATCCAATGCGAGCTTTCTCCTTAGACCTTTGTACAGGCGGCATAGAGGTACCCCTTTGTGACACTTGGTTGAAACATATGCTATGCAATGATAATCCAAGATAATTAGGACAAGGTGCGAGCACTATTGGTATACTATGCATGAGGCTTGCAACTTATAGGTTATCTTATACATAACATATATGATTTATTACTACCGTTGACAAAATTGTTTCTTGTTTTCAAAATGAAAAGCTCTAGCACAAATATAGTAATCCATGCTTCCCTCCGCGAAGGGCCATTCTTCTACTTTATTGTTGAGTCAGTTTACCTATTCTTTCTATCTTAGAAGCAAACACTTGTGTGAACTGTGTGCATTGATTCTTACATGTTTACCTATTGCACTTGTTATATTGCTTTATGTTGATAACTATCCATGAGATATACATGTTACAAGTTGAAAGCAATTGCTGAAACTTAATCATCCTTTGTGTTGCTTCAAAACCCTTTACTTTGAATTTATTGCTTTATGAGTTAACTCTTATGCAAGACTTATTGATGCTTGTCTTGAAAGTACTATTCGTGAAAAGTCTTTGTTATATGGTTCAGTTGTTTACTCATTGTCTTTACCATTGCTTTGAATTTTGTTCATCTCATATGCTTTAAAATAGCATTGATCAAGATTATGATAGCATGTCACTTAAGAAATTATCCTTGTTATCGTTTACCTACTCGAGGGCGAGTAGGAACTAAGCTTGGGGATGCTTGATACGTCTCAAACGTATCTATAATTTCTTATGTTCCATGCTACTTTTATGACAATACCTACATGTTTTGTTCACACTTTATGTCATTATTATGCATTTTCCGGAACTAACCTATTGACGAGATGCCGAAGTGCCGCTTCTGTTTTCTGCTGTTTTTGGTTTCAGAAATCCTAGTAAGGAAATATTCTCGGAATTGGACGAAATCAAGGCCCACGATCTTATAATTCCACGAAGCTTCCAGAACACCGAAGATGGACCAGAGGGGAGGCCTAGGGCCACCACACATGGTGGCGGCGCGGCCAAGAGGGGGGCCGCGCCCCCCTGTTGTGTGGAGCCTCCAGACCCCCTCCGACTCCGACTCTTCGCCTATTTAAGCCGTCCTGACCTAAAACTTCGAGGGAATAATCCACGGTACGAGAAACCTTCCAGAGCCGCCGCCATCGCGAAGCCAAGATCTGGGGGACAGGAGTCTCTGTTCCGCCACCCCGCCGGGACGGGGAAGTGCCCCCGGAAGGCATCTCCATCAACATCACCGCCATCTTCATCGCCGCTGCTGTCTCCCATGAGGAGGGAGTAGTTCTCCATCGAGGCTAAGGGCTGTACCGGTAGCTATGTGGTTCATCTCTCTCTCCTATGTACTTCAATACAATGATCTCATGAGTTGCTTTGCATGATTGAGATCCATATGATTAGCTTTGTAATCTAGATGTCGTTATGCTATTCAAGTGGATTTTACTTATGTGATCTCCGGAGACTCCTTGTCCCACGTGTGTAAAGGTGACAGTGTGTGCACCGTGTGGGTCTCTTAGGCTATATTTCACTGAATACTTATTCACTGAGTTATGATTTGAGTTGGATGTCTCTATGAAATTGTGGTGTGTTAGTACCTCCTATGAATGCTCACAGTGACGGCGTGGGGTGTTTATTAGTACTTGGGAATACATCTTTAAGGTTTGCCTACATGATGAATTAGTGTTCGTTATCTTGCCAAAGAGTAATTCGAGTAGCATAGTGAAGTGCTTATTTATATTCCTTTATGATTGCAATGTTGAGAGTGTCCACTAGTGAAAGTATGATCCCTAGGCCTTGTTTCCAAATACTGCAATCATCGCTTATTTACTTGTTTTATCGCATCTTTACTTCCTGCAATATTACTACCATCAACTGCACGCCAGCAAGCTATTTTCTGGCGCTGTTACTACTGCTCATATTCATTCATACCACTTGCATCTCACTATCTCTTTGCCGAACTAGTGCACCTATACGTCTGACAAGTGTATTAGGTGTGTTGGGGACACAAGAGACTTCTTGTATCATGATTGCAGGGTTGCTTGAGAGGGATATCTTTGACCTCTTCCTCCCTGAGTTCGATAAACCTTGGGTGATCCACTTAAGGGAAAAATTGTTGCTGTTCTACAAACCTCTGCTCTTGGAGGCCCAACACTGTCTACAGGAAAAGGAGTGTGCGTAGACATCAATGTGTTGTGCCAATTTTATTCCAACTATTTGTGAATTTATGATTAAGATGATTATGTATGAGAATGTATGTCTATGTTCACATAATGTTGTCTAATTCAATTAAGGGCCCAGGTAACATGATCTCAAGAACTCATAGACAAGAACTTGTTTGCTAGTGAATCGGCGACCCCCCGAGTGACACAGTCGATACCAAAGATGATCTAGCAATACTCGAGGAATCACAAGGAACCACCAAGCTTAAAGCTTTGATCTGGTTTTGTAGGGATTCGTTGCATAGAAAACAAAAAAATTCCTACCGCGAGAACGCAATCCAAGCCAAGATGCAATCTAGAAGACGGTAGCAACGAGGGGATGAACGAGACTAACCCTTGAAGATTTCCAAAGCCTACAAGAGGAGGCTCTCGTTGCTGCGGTAGACGATCGCTTGCCGCTTTCAAAAGCGCGTAGAAGATCTTGACGGTGCCACAATCGGGCAGCACCTCCGTACTCGATCACACGTTCGGTGTTGATGAAGACGACGTCCTTCTCCCCGTTCCAGCGGGCAGCGGAAGTAGTAGATCCTCCTTGGAATCCCGGCAGCACGACGGCGTGGTGGCGGTGTCGATGGAGAACTCCGGCAGGGCTTCGCCTAAGCGTATGCGGGAGTTGTATGTGGAGGAGGGGTGCTAGGGTTTGGGGAGAGGGGTGCCTTGGGCGCCGGCCATGAAGGGGGCAGCCAAGGTTGGAGGCAAGAGTGGTCGGCCACCCTCCCCTTGTCCCTCATTATATAGGTGGAAGCCCCAAGAGTTGTAGTCCAAGTCTTCGAATAA
Organism: Lolium rigidum; assembly: GCF_022539505.1. Taxonomy (NCBI): domain Eukaryota; kingdom Viridiplantae; phylum Streptophyta; class Magnoliopsida; order Poales; family Poaceae; genus Lolium; species Lolium rigidum. The sequence continues at coordinate 37,833 of NW_025901311.1, forward strand.
GACCCCAACACCAAAACTTCCCAAAAGTGGGAAACCTACTCAAGGGGGGAGTCCTACTCAAGGTGGGACTCCCACCTTTCCTTGAGGTGGCGCTGGCCGGCCACCAAGGTGGAGCCCACCTGGGACTCCTCCCCCTTAGGGTTTGGCCGGCCATGCTAGTGGAGTCCCTCCGGGACACCACCTTTCCATAGTGCCTTTCTTCCGGACTTTTCTAGAACCTTCTAGAACCTGCCATAAATGCACCGGATCATTTCCAAACTTGGAATATGACTTCCTATATATGAATCTTATTCTCCGGACCATTCCGGAACTCCTCGTGATGTCCTGGATCCCATCCGAGACTCCGAACAAAACTTCGAACTCCAATCCATATTCCATATCTACTTAAACGACATCAAACCTTAAGTGTGTCACCCTACGGTTCGCGAACTATGTAGACATGGTTGAGACTTCTCTCCGACCAATAACCAATAGCGGGATCTGGATATCCATAATGGCTCCCACATATTCAACGATGACTTAGTGATCGAATGAACCATTCACATACGATACCAATTCCCTTTGTCACACGATATTTTACTTGTCCGAGATTTGATCATCGGTATCACTCTATACCTTGTTCAACCTCGTCTCCTGACAAGTACTCTTTACTCGTACCGTGGTATGTGGTCTCTTATGAACTTATTCATATGCTTGCAAGACATTAGACGACATTCCACCGAGAGGGCCCACAGTATATCTATCCGTCATCGGAATGGACAAATCCCACTGTTGATCCATATGCCTTGATGTCTACGGGTGCTTCTATTCTTGTAGACAGTGTTGGGCCTCCAAGAGCAGAGGTTTGTAGAACAGCAGCAAGTTTCCCTTAAGTGGATCACCCAAGGTTTATCGAACTCAGGGAGGAAGAGGTCAAAGATATCCCTCTCAAGCAACCCTGCAATCACGATACAAGAAGTCTCTTGTGTCCCCAACACACCTAATACACTTGTCAGATGTATAGGTGCACTAGTTCGGCGAAGAGATAGTAAAATACAGGTGGTATAGATGTATATGAGTGGTAGTAACAATCTGAATAAAATATGGCAGCGAGTAAACATGCAACAGAACAGTAAGTAAACGGAGATTCGATGTTTGGAAACAAGGCCTAGGGATCATACTTTCACTAGTGGACACTCTCAACATTGATCACATAATAAAACCACTCTACACTCTCTTGTTGGATGATGAACACCACTAATTGTGTAGGGCTACAAGAGCACCTCAATGCCGGAGTTAACAAGCTCCACAACATTCGATATTCATATTTAAATAACCTTAGAGTGCATGATAGATCATTGCAATTACACCAAGTACTAACATAGCATGCACACTGTCACCATCACACTATGAAGGAGGAATAGATCACATCAATACTATCATAGCAATAATTAACTTCATAATCTACAAGAGATTACAATCATAACCTACGCCAAGTACTACATGATGCACACATTGTCACCTTTACACCATGGAGGAGGAATAGACTACTTTAATAACATCACTGGAGTAACACATAGATGAATAGTGATACAAAACTCATATGAATCTCAATCATGTAAGGCAGCTCATGAGATCATTGTATTGAAGTACATAGGAGAGAGATTAACCACATAGCTACCGGTACAACCCTTAGCCTCGATGGAGAACTACTCCCTCCTCATGGGAGATAGCAGTGTTGATGAAGATGGCGGTGATGTTGATGGAGATGCCTTCCGGGGGCACTTCCCCGTCCCGGTGGCGTGCCGAAACAGATACTCCTGTCCCCCAGATCTTGGCTTCGCGATGGCGGCGGCTCTGGAAGGTTTCTCGTACCGTGGCTTTTTCGTATCGAGGTTTTAGGTCAGGGTCCTTTAAATAGGCGAAGAGGCGGAGTCGGAGGGCTGACGAGGCGGTGACACAATAGGGGCGCGGCCCGGGCCCCGGCCGCGCCGCCCTATCATCTGGGCCCACCGGGGCTCCCCTCCGGTGGCTCTCGGGTGTTCCGGAAGCTTCGTGGAAAAATAGGATGCTTGGGCATTGATTTCGTCCGATTCCGAGAATATTTCCTTACTAGGATTTCTGGAACCAAAAACAGCAGAAAACAGCAACTGGCCCTTCGGCATCTCCTCAATAGGTTAGTTCCGGAAAATGCATCAAAACGATATAAAGTGTGTATAAAACATGTAGGTATCATCATAAAAGTAGCATGGAACATAAGAAATTATAGATACGTTTGGGACGTATCAAGCATCCCTAAGCTTAGTTCCTACTCGCCCTCGAGTAGGTAAACGATAACAAAGATAATTTCTGAAGTGACATGCTATCATAATCTTGATCATACTATTGTAAAGCATATGAGATGAATGCAGCGATTCGAAGCAATGATGAAGATAATGAGTAAACAAATGAATCATATAGCAAAGACTTTTCATGAATAATACTTTCAAGACAAGCATCAATAAGACTTGCATAAGAGTTACTCATAAAGCAATATATTCTTAGTAAAGGCATTGAAGCAACACAAAGGATGATTAAGTTTCAGCAATTGCTTTCAACTTGTAACATGTATATCTCATGGATAATTGTCAACACAAAGTAATATAACAAGTGCAATATGCAAGTATGTAGGAATCAATGCACAGTTGATACAAGTGTTTGCTTCTGGGATAGAAAGAATGGGTAAACTGACTCAACAATAAAGTAAAAGATAGGCCCTTCGCAGAGGGAAGCATTGATTACTATATTTGTGCTAGAGCTTTTCATTTTGAAAACAAGAAACAATTTTGTCAACGGTAGTAATAAAGCATATGTGTTATGTATAAGACATCCTATAAGTTGCAAGCCTCATGCATAGTATACCAATAGTGCTCGCACCTTGTCCTAATTAGCTTGGATTAACATGGATTATCATTGCATAGCATATGTTTCAACCAAGTGTCACAAAGGGGTACCTCTATGCCGCTCGTACAAAGGTCTAAGGAGAAAGCTCGCATTGGATTTCTCGCTTTTGATTATTCTCAACATAGACATCCATACCGGGACAACATAGACAACAGATAATGGACTCCTCTTTAATGCATAAGCATTCAACAATAATTAATATTCTCATAAGAGATTGAGGATTAGTTGTCCACACTGAAACTTCCACCATGAATCATGGCTTTAGTTAGCGGCCCAATGTTCTTCTCTAACAGTATGCATACTCAAACCATTTGATCATGAAAATCGCTCTTACTTCAGACAAGACGAACATGCATAGCAACTCACATGATATTCAACAAAGTTAAAAGAGTTGATAGCGTCCCCAGAAACATGGTTACCGCTCAACAAGCAACTTATTAAGAAATAAGACACATAAGTACATATTCTTCACCACAATAGTTTTTAAGGCTATTTTTCCCATGAGCTATGTATTGCAAAGACAAAGGAATAGAATTTTTAAAGGTAGCACTCAAGTAATTTACTTTGGAATGGCAGAGAAATACCATGTGGTAGGTAGGTATGGTGGACACAAATGGCATGGTTTTTGGCTCAAGGATTTGGATGCATGAGAAGAATTCCTCTCAATACAAGGCTAGGCTAGCAAGGTTGTTTGAAGCAAACTCAAGTATAAAACGGTGCAGCAAAGCTCACATATGAACATATTGCAAGCATTATAAGACTTTACATCGTCTCCTTGTTGTTCAAACACCTTAACCAGAAAATATCTAGACTCTAGAGACCAATCATGCAAACCAAATTTTAACAAGCTCTATGTAGTTCTTCATTAATAGGTGCAAAGTACATGATGCAAGAGCTTTAAACATGATCTATATGAGCACAACAATTACCAAGTATCAAATTATTCAAGACATTATACCATTTACCACATGCGGCATTTTCTGTTTCCAACCATATAACAATTAACGAAGCAGTTTCAACCTTCGCCATGAACATCTATCTATTATATAATTAAAGTACAAGACAACCAACGGTGAAGATTTGTCAACCTCAAACAACGGTGAAGATTTCTCACGCTACAAACCCGTACGTGAGCCACCCCGTACGTGAGCCACCAGATAGAACAGAGAGCCACCACCAGATAAACAAATAAAATGGTACAATCTTAAAACAGAACGGATAAAAATTTCTCACGCTACAAACCCGTACGTGAGCCACCCCGTACGTGAGCCACCAGATATAACAGAGAGCCACCACCAGATAAACAAATAAAATGGTACAATCTTAAAACAGAACGGATACCCGGATACCGGTCTAAGAAATAATATTTAAAAGGTAAACAGATAGAAGTCCATGCACGTCCAAACTAAAAAGGGTGCATATATAACTCATCGCATCTCAAACAGAGGACACGACAGGGTAGAAGCCGGAAATCGATTGCATCTTAAACCGACGAGGCGACAGGGTAGAAGCCGGAAATCGACAGCACGACGGGCTAGCAGGACGCAGGCACAATCTTTCGGTAACAGCTGCAATATTGGTGTGTGTTTAGATCTTCTTCTTCCCCAACGTGATGTTTTCTTGCGAACAAACTTAGTCTTGAAAGCTGACGTATGAATCAACATGGCAGCAGGACATCGGTAGATAGAAGGCACGCCATCACCTTCAGGCAACAAGTGCAATCTTTCGGTGACAATTCATTGCATCTTAAACTGACGACACAACTGGTCAGAAGCAGGACATCAGCACAATCTTCGGTAACAGCTGCAATCTTGGTGTGCGTTAGATCTTCCTCTTCCAACATGAAGTTTTCTTGCAAACAGACTTAGTCTTGAAAGCTTGCATATGAATCAACAGGGCAACACGACATCGGTAGATCGAAGGCAGGCTATCACCTTTAGGCAACAAGTGTAATCTCCCGGTAAGAACTACAATCTTGGTGTATGTTTAGATCTTCCACTCCCACTTTTTCAGATCAATGTATAGAAATTCATATGTACCCATGAATATTGTTTCTAATGCAGCAACTATATGGCATATAAGAATTTAAGCGAGCTTACCTCAAGTGGACAAACATGGAACATCAAAGTTAAAGTAATAAGAATGTGGGATTCAATCAACCCTTCCACAGATGACCTTATAAGCATTGACATGATACTGATGGACGACCAGGTATTTTTATATATATTTAACACTAGATTGCTTCTATTCTGTCTATTACTACTAAGATTTTCTTTTCATCTGTTTTGAAGGGTGATACAATTCACGCTACTATATGGAAGGATATGACAGACACATACAAATCAAAGATCAGTGAGGGTTCTGTATATGTTTTCAGCAACTTTAAAGTTGTACAATCTACAAAATATCGCCCAATCAGCAATGAGATTAAAATTACTTTTGCATACAATACAAAGGTAAATGAGGTGAAGGGAACATCAGATATTTTTTCAGATTACTACTTTGAGTTTGCTACCAAGTATACCCTAGAAGAAAGGAAAGAAAAAGACAAACAATGCTCGGGTATGTGATAGTCATACTACTGACTTCTAAGTGGTTACTCTTGGATTTTTCAAACATATGTTGAATTTTTTTGGTTCAGCAATGTTAATGATTATAATTTCATTTATCTTCAATTTGTAGATGTCATTGGATTACTTACCCATATGAAGCCTATAGAATCAAAGATAACAAAGAGGAACACAGCTACAGATATACGAGAGATTGAAATTATGATACCAGAGTAAGTGCATATCCATGCTACCTCTTTCTATTGAGAAATAGAGACTGTTTTTTTCATTAACCATATTGTTTCTATCAAATACTTTGCAATGAAATATGTAGGGGTGATAAAATCAGAGTAACATTATGGGGAAGATTGGCTCATCATTTAAGTGAGGATGTAATTGGCCATCAAACTGTTGTTATTGTTACACCAACAATGGTGCAAAAATTCTATGGTAAGTCAGACAATGTTACAATATATTTTGTTATTCCCCCACAGACAAAAAACTAACTGATTTGTATTGATTAAATAGGTTTGTCCCTAAAGTCAACTAGCGCCACAAGATTATATACAAATCTAGATATACCTGAGACTTGGGATCTTCTTCACAGGTGTGAAACAGAGTTAGTAGTTAGTTTTTGAATAAGATATCATAACATATCATCATTTATTAATTGAAATAGTTCTTCCTTTTTGTAGTCATTCGACGGAAGAAATTCTACCCAAAATGATGGAGATAGATAAAAGTACTCAAGGCACAATGGAAGATCAAATGTTTTACAGAAGGAGAACATTACAAGAACTTACCGGGATCAGGCATGACAACCCAACAGACCAGGTGATTGCATTAGATGTCTTCTAAGATATGTTACTTTAGAAGCTTACAAGACCTTATAAAGTATTAAAAAAAAATTGTCTGTTAATAGCATACTATTTGAAGAGCTAACATTTTAATGAACTTTAGGACTTTGTGTTCACAACAATAGCTACTATTGATCGGTTGGAAGAAAATATTCAATGGTGGTACATGTCATGTGATGTATGCAACAAAATTTGCACCAAAGAATCTGATAGTTATTATTGCAGTTACTGCAACAAATATCCAGACTGTGCAACACCACGGTAAGAATATTCTACTAATTTGAACAACAATGTTTACTTATCATATTTTAGTTATACTAATAAAATTGGGTATTAGGTACCGCATTCGGCTCCAGATTAGTGATCATACAGGTACTACAAGTTGCACTTTATTTGATGAAGAGGCCAAAAGAATGCTGAATACATCAGTCTCAGTCTTGCTGGAATCTTTAGATGGAAAATCCCAGGAAGTTCCAAAGGTTATTCAACAATTATGTGGACAAAGACTAATCTTTCGATTCAAGCTAAACAATAAGAATCTCACTCTAGGTATGCAAAACTATGCGGTAAAGAAAACATTTGTTCCTGATGATAAGCTCGAGATGCAGTACTTGGTTGATAAAGAAGAAGAGGTAATGGTGAATCTTAAAATTTTAATATTAAATATTGCTTAACTTTTCTAAAGAAAAATATTTAAAAATCTTCATTATTGTGTCAAATAGGATTTGATGGACGACGAAGTGGACAACATGTTAAAAAAGGGAACAACCAAATTGGATGAGCAAGCTAAGAAGGTGACGTAATACTACACAATATAAACTTTTATGAACAAGTCTATTACTAAATCAATGTATTGTATATTTGCAGGTACATAACAACAAATTTCAAACTACCAAAAGCAGAGTTGAGCTGGTCGATGTGAAAGTAGAGCCAGAAGATAAAAGCCACGGAAAAGAGCATCAATATAAGAAGTTATCAGCAAGTGTCAGTGCCAAAAAGAGGAGACGAAGATCTATTGTAGTATCTGATGGTTCAGAAGATGAAGGAAATGAAAATAGTCAACTCAAACCAGCAGAAAAAGCACTGCCAAAAAACAAGAAAACTGTTAATGGAAAATCCAAGAAAAGTCAGCTTCAAGATGAAGGCTCGGATGTTGGCTACACAAGAGAAATAACTTCTGTCACTTCAACCAGAAGAATGACACGAAGCATATCTGAAAAGGCTAATGGCGTCAAAACAGATGCTGATGTCAAATGCAATGACAAACGACCCAAGAGAGCAAGGAAATAGTCCACAATTTTTTTGAATTAAAGTTCACCATAGTATTTGTTTATTAGAAAGGACAACATGTTCTATTGTTTTTTTCTTTCAATAAGGGGCAACCACAACCTATGCAAGGATGTTCTATTGTTAAAGAACTCTCCTCTAGATATTCCATATACACTATATTTTAAGTGAGGTCTGAAGTTATGCATTATGAAAATCCAGTTTGATGTTTGTGCTTTCGTTTACGATCTATGTGTATGCATAGTCGATATAGTGTATGCATAGTTTGACATTTGTTCTTAGCAAATTAAATAAATCTCACAGATAATTTTGGATAAATGGTTCTAAATTAATTACTCCCTGCGATCCATAATAAGTGTCGGGATTTAGTACAAAGCAGTAGTATTTATTTTATTCCCTAGAGTAAAGTAAACATCAGACCTATCCTTAGGTTGCTTGCCTATTAATTTTTTAAAAGATCCTTATGAATGGGAAGCACGTTATCAAGGTTCAACTTGCCACGGAAGTATCCCTGTAATTCAAAACATTAGCATAACATGCATAGAGATTAGGGTACAAAGCCAATTCACCAAAAAAAAATTGCATGCAAAGAAGTAGTGCAGCACCAATCTACTTGATTCATAAAATTTCTAGAGCTAAATTCGTGCAAAAATGTATTTAGTCTAAGCTCATCTTTCTAAATAATAGGTCTTTGATTCAGGTATCAGAGATAAATGGGGCAAACCTGAGCTGGTACAAGCTCCAATCTTCCTCTAATTAACGATTGGTGTGATGCTTTGGTCGACGCAGGCTACCTTCGCGTCCCGCCGGCCACTTCGCCCGGGACATGTATTTCCTGCGGCGGCGAAGCTGTAATAGCCAGCGCCAGACCACCTAGATGATAGATCTGCAGCGGAGCCTGCGAGAATCACTGCCAGAGAAGGATGCTCGAGGTTCTATCGCCGGAATATAAGCGCTGCCGGAGACGGCTCATGTCGATGACAGTGTGGTAGCTGATGCCATTAAAATGAGTGACTCAGAAGCTACAGATGTGGGAGGGGAGTAAAAGTAGATTATTGGTAATGGAAGTGATACGGCGAGCTATACTAATGTACGGCCAGGTTGCTCCCCCAGAAAAAAAAACCGGCCAGGTTGTTAGTTTCTTTTATCTGTATTCCGTATTTTAAAACAGATTTCATATTCGTGTGCTTCTAGGAAACGTCAAACCTAAAAACTGTATATGTGGTGCTGTATATCTTCCTTTTTTAAAACAAGCGCACCACCATATCACATCTTTTAAAAAGATAAACAAAACTCTGCGGGTTACTCATCAAAAAAGATTTCTCGAAGCAACTTGCTGATTCACGCAACTAGCCAATTCCCGATTTAGGCAGCCGCCACATTGAGTAGACACCAGCATCATTATACATCAAGCAGGCGATCTCACGGTATCTTTGCTCATTCTAATCCGCATATTATACTCAATATGAAGTCACCTGTACTAATTTCTTAACAGCTAACATGTTTTCTCTCTTGCAATCTATTGGAAAGATTACACAATTGTAATCACTTCATCAGCATAAATTAGTCAAATTGCTGGATCACATCGTCTCAGGAAAAATACAGAAGGTAATAAGGTATGGCCACAACCATCTATTATCTTTATACCACAAAATCAAAAATAGTAGGGATCCCAAAATAATAACCTCAGATGCCTTCCGTGTTCTAATTCTTAGGTCTGATCGCTTCATCAACAAAAAATTGTCAAATTGCTGGAGAAATAAACAAAAGGTATGGCCACAACCATCCATTATCTTTATATCACAAAATTTTAAAAAAAACAAAACAGAAGTCTTCCATGTTCAATCGTGTGGCAAGCACGATCAGCTATATACAAATCTTAATGATATATGAATCATGCATGTAGTCAAAAGAAGTCTTCCATGTTCAAATTCTGAGGTCTGATCCATGTAGATATTTTCCTATACCTCCTTTCCATGAGCACCATACATTTTATATCGACTTGCCTTTACATAAGAATTCTTCAAAAACCCAGAAGGTGATGGAACGATCAAAGGCACGGGGAGACGCAGGCATGACAGATATACCCGCAAACCGCAAACAGTATACGCCCGCGACACCCAGACGATCAATGACACGAGCACACGTCCTGCAAAATAAAGACATTGCAACACCACCGAGCTTGGGTAATATCCCCTTACACTTCATGTGTGTTTCAGTATTTTGATCACATCTGTACAGACTTTTTATACCTAAAATATATTATATATTGAGTTGACTTCCGAGTCGAAATTATACCAACATTAGTAAATGAAGCATACTTTGTTTTCCAGCAACTACAACTGTAGTAAAATACTTTCAATGTAAAAACTACAAAAATATCAAGACAACTTAAACAACTATAAATTATTAATACCCTTCCAGCTAAATATCACCAGATGTAGTCCATGGCATACGAGTATTAGTCTCTTCATAACTTCTAAGAACATAAAGCATATCTTAATACTTAATATTCTTACCATCAAATAACTCAGTGCATCTACAATAGTAATCTCCAAATTATATAATATACATGAGGCTATAAACATCATGTTGCAATCAATTTTATTATACAAGCTGTATACACCATTAATGACATCGTGTTTGCAGAGATGATTTCCCAATGCGCATCATCGCCGGCAACCCATAGCAGGAAAAGAAAGAATGAACAAACTCAGCAACCAAGGAACACAAAGCAAACTAGGATTGCAGAGAGAAGAAGAAATACAGAAGTAGGGACGCCATCTGCACGTGCTTATAGCAAGGCATGGAACTTCGGAAGGCCAACATACAAATGCACACACTGTGATGCATTGCTATGGTGTGAAGAAAGATTAAATTCAAACAGAGGAACTAGAGAACCCTCTTTTGGAATATGTTGCAAGCAAGGAAAAATCAGTCTGCCTCGACAAGAAGTGCCCCCGCCTTACCTCGAAGGACTGTTAACAAGTGAAGGACAAGATCCGCTAAACTTCAGACAAAATATCAGGGCATACAATTCAATGTTCTCATTCACATCGATGGGAGGAACAGTGGACAGAGAAATAAACACTCGAAAGGGACCATATGTTTTCCGTTTGCTAGGAGAGAACTATCACCACATTGGATCTCTTTTACCAGAAGGAGACAACAAACCACGGTTTGCACAGTTGTACATCTATGATACCGAAAATGAGGTCAGCCATAGGATAAGTGCATCAGGATGCAATAATGACAAACCAACAGTGGACCCCAACATTGTCAGCGAATTGCAAAAAATGCTCGATCACACCAACATCCTTGCAAAAACATTCAGAATGGCAAGGGATAGATTCAAAGAAGGGGATTACCATGAATATACACTTCGAATAATAGACAAGCGAAATGGTACTCACAACCTTCCAACTGCATCTGAAGTTGCGGCATTGGTCGTAAGAGATCCAACTGGAGAAAGCGAAGGACGTGACATCGTCGTTGAGTACAAAAATATGGTACCGCAAAGGATCTCAGAAATTCACCCAAAACTCATGTCCATGCAATACCCCCTACTTTTCCCGTACGGAGAAGATGGTTTTAGACTTGAAATACCCTACAAGAAAACAAGTGGAGCTGAAACAGTAGAAAATATGTAACTTTGTTGGAATATTATGCATTCTATCTACAACATCGGCCTCACCAGGGAATGTTGTTGCTAATGTCTGGACATCTATCACTTCAATTTTGGGTTGATGCTTGGACATGCGTCGAGCAAAATAGACTAAACTGGATCCGATACAATCAAGGAAAGCTAAGAACAGAACTTTACAGTGGACTGCAGGATGCGCTTGAGCGAGGGGACACCAGAACAGAGCAAGTTGGAAAGAGGATAATTGTTCCTTCATCTTTTACAGGTGGTAGAAGAAACAAGGCACAAAACTTACAAGACGCGTTTGCAATATGCCGTTGGGTTGGATACCCAGATCTGTTTATAACATTCACATGCAATGCAAACTGGTCTGAGATCCAATACATGATAGATGAAGCAGGAGGTCGCCAGAAGCCATCAGATCGACCAGATATTGTGGACCGGGTTTTTATGATCAAACTAAAGGAACTAATGAGAGATATAAAAGAAAAAAAACACTTCGGAGAAACACTTGCAAGTAAGAGCCATTGACTATCAATATTTATTTTTATGCATCAAAATTACTTACTTTTAATTAGACAATACACAGTGAATCGGTAACATGCATAACAGTTATACTAATCTAATAAACTATTAATCCATTGCAGTTATATACACAATAGAGTTCCAGAAGAGAGGACTCCCTCATGCCCACATACTAATATTTCTTAAGGACAAAGACAAGTATCCTGGACCATCTCAAATTGACCAAATAATAAGTGCGGAGATTCCTAACAAGGATGAGGACCCAGATGCATTTGCTGCTGTCGAAAACTTCATGATGCATGGCCCGTGCGGAGAGGCAAATCAAAAGTCACCATGTATGATGGACCATAAATGCACCAAGCACTTCCCAAAAAGGTACAATGAGAATACAACAATTGACGAGGATGGCTTTCCCATATATAAAAGGAGAGATAACGGAAGGCAGATAAAAAAGGGAGGGGTCATGCTCGACAACGGATTTGTTGTGCCATACAACAGGGATCTGTTGGTTAAGTTTCAGGCTCACATAAATGTCGAGTGGTGCAACAGGTCCAGGTCAATCAAATACCTATTTAAGTACATCCATAAAGATGATGACCAAGTGACAGCCTTGCTCAAAGAAATGGATGCAGCAAACGATACTGACGAGATCAAGAAATACCTAGAAATGAGGTACATATCAACAACAGAAGCATGTTGGAGGTTATTCCAGTTTGATCTACACCATCGTGAACCACCTGTCGAGAGGCTTCCATTCCATCTAGAAAACGAGCAGCAAGTCATTTTTCCAGACTCAACTGATCTTGAGAAAATAGTAACAAGGGAAGGATCAAAAATTACAAAGTTCACGCAGTGGATGGAGGCAAACAAAATACATGAGCTAGGAAAACAATTGACATACGCTGAATTTCCTTCAAAATTTGTATGGAAAAGCAAAACAAAAAGCTGGGAGAAGCGGAAGACGAAGGATTACGCAATTGGGAGAATCTACTATGCACATCCAGCAAGTGGTGAGAGATACTATCTAAGGATGCTTCTGAACACAATGAAAGGATGCACATCATTTGACAACATTAGGACCGTTGATGGAGTCATTCATCCAACATACAAATTAGCATGCAAAGCGCTCGGATTTCTTGATGACGATAATGAATGAATTGATTGTATCAATGAAGCATCAAGTTGGGCATCTGGAACACAGCTACGTCAGCTATTCACCACCATATTGACCCATTGTGAAGTAACAAGCCCAAAGATGTTGTGGGATTCAACATGGGAGGTGCTATGCGAAGATATGCAGTACAAAAGAAGAGCTATTCTGAACTTTCAAACGCTGCAGCTTACAACCACACAGAAAAAGGCATATGCTCTCATTGAGATAGAGAAACTGATGAGACAAGTAGGAAGATCACTAAAGGACTATCCAGACATAGACCTACCCAATGACGCAGAGCTACATGAACTTGGGAACAGACTGATAAATGAAGAGCTGAACTACGACATGGACAAACTCAAGGATGAGCACCAAACCATACTAAACAATCTAAACAAAGACCAGAAAAAATCATATGATGCAATAATGGAATCAGTTGACAAAAGGCTAGGAAAACAAATATTTGTGGAAGGCTATGGTGGCACGGGCAAAACATATCTATGGAAAGCAATCACAACAAAGCTAAGATCGGAAGGAAAGATAGTTCTTGCAGTGGCATCATGCGGAATTGCAGCCTTACTTCTCCAAGGTGGAAGAACAGCACACTCAAGGTTCCGCATTCCATTGAATATCACCGAAGAATCAACGTGTGAAATAAAACAAGGCTCAGATTTGGCTAAACTGCTAAAGAGAACATCACTAATACTGTGGGACGAAGCTCCAATGGCAAATAAACATTGCTTCGAGGCACTGGATAAGAGCCTTAGAGATATTCTTAGGTTCACAAATGAAAAAAGCGATGAAAAGCCATTTGGTGGGATGACAGTGGTACTAGGTGGAGACTTCAGACAAATCCTACCAGTTATTACAAAAGGGAGGAGGGAGCAGATCGTTAGTGCTTCAATCAAAAGATCATACCTATGGAAGCACTTTGAAATATTTGAGCTAACACGGAACATGCGACTGAAGTGTTTGTCAGATGATCCATTACAAAAACAAAAAGTAGCTGAATTTGCAGAGTGGATACTACAAATTGGCGACGGAAAAACAACAACAGATCAAGGAGAGGATTGGATAAAAATACCGAAGGACCTAATGCTACAGAGAGGACAAAATGCGAAAGAAGAAATAGTCCAAAGCATATACCCAAATTTACTGCAAAGATACCGTGAACGAGATTTCCTAGAAGAAAGAGCAATACTATGTGCACGGAATGAAACAGTAAAGGAGATAAACGAGCACATTATGACACAGATACAAGGTGAAGAAGTTATATACCGAAGCCTGGATACTGTGTGTAAGACAACAGCTAACAACAGTACAATGGAGAACATGTGTCCTACTGAGTTCCTGAACAACTTGAAGTTCCCAGGAATCCCTGACCATCAGTTAAAACTGAAGGTAGGTTTGCCGGTGATGCTCCTACGCAATATCAACCAAGCTGTAGGTTTATGCAATGGTACAAGAATGACAATAACACAACTTGGAAACAAGTTCATCGAGGCACAAATTATAACTGGAACACATGTTGGCGAAAAGGTATACATACCCAGGATTATAATGTCACCAAGCGAATCAAAATGGCCATTCGTGGTGAAACGAAGGCAATATCCATTATCAGTATGCTTTGCAATGACCATAAATAAGAGCCAAGGTCAATCCTTGAACAAGGTAGGAATATATTTGAATAAGCAAGTATTCTGCCACGGGCAATTATATGTGGCATTATCAAGAGTCACAAGCAAAGAAGGATTAAAGCTACTGATCGACGACAATGAAAGTCCAAGTGAAGACAGAGCTAAGAATATTGTTTATAAGGAGATACTGTAATAAACAAACGAGCAGGACATTAAACTTTTCCTTACCTACATGCATGTAACTTCCATGTTTATGAGACAAAAGCTAGCTTAGTTTGGGATGATAGGCCTCCTGATTTTATTATAGCTGATGTAATTCGTGATGTAACTCTATTAGAGGTTGTACCCAATATTTGAACTCAAAGCAGCAAGCTTCAGACGCACTCTTTTCCTTACTAGGGTACCGAAGGGGACTGGAAGGTTTTTAATGAGGCGGCTTGCTGACTTAATATATTGATGTTTATTTCAAAAGATAACTTTCATGTTTCTAGACAAGGGTCAATCTCCCTCCATCCCATGAACAAAGTCTCAACTTTGTCTAAATTTGGATGTATCTACATACAGTTAAAACTTATTATCTTTGTACATGTGGAATAATTTAACACAGCAGAGACCAAAGATTAAAAAAAGAACACCGGCCATGCTACAAACCTTATGAAGCAAAAATCTCAAACTAATATCTAAAAAACCATTCGTAAGGGGATGATGAGATTACATAAATTTGACACCTCATACACCAAAGCTAAATATAAACGAAATCAGATGAACATGCTATATTAATCAAGTACTACCGCCCAATGGTACAACTTTCAGAACAACTACACAGTCACAAGTTCCTACTAAAAATCAATCAAAAAAATCATGTACTCCCTCCGTCCATGTAGATCCAAATTTAGACAAATCTACACCGCCCTTTATAGACAGAGGTACTATTATAAATTGGGGAAAACCAAAAATTTAAGAAAACTCACATTTTCTGATCTTCTGTTGCGGTCGCGCTAATCGGCCATGGCCGGTGTCGTCCTGGACCTTGGGACCTGAAGTACCTGTGCCGAACTGCCGCCGAAGCAAATGCACCAGGCGAAAATGCCGAATCTGCGCGCCGAAGCTCCAAACTCAAAGGGCCTCTCATACCTACACAAATGAATCACGGTGACATGCGGCCTCGCCGGTTGGGAAACGCCATGTGAAAGGATCCAGCACGAGTCAACGCCTTGGACAACCATCGACCTCAACAGCATGGCTTGGCAGCAAACTTGGAAGATGGATCGGAAACCAGATCGATTAGTACTATGGGGAGAGCCAGATAAAGAATACAGAATAGAAACGGCATTTTTCAACGAGAGATGTAATAATGATTGCCTGCTCCTAGCATACTGCAATGGTATTATTACCAATTGGACCAAGAGAATGTACACAACGGAAAAATAAAAGACTGCGGACATTTCTAGGATACTAATATGTATTTCACAAAAAAAAAATTCCATAAGAAAAAAGGCCATAAAAACGCCAGACCAATTCCTAAAAAAATGAATAGAACAAAAATATTTACAACCGTGATGAAATGTCAAACCAATTTAGTATTCGAAACATATTACGATTGCGCTCGGTTTAGCGTTTTGAAGATAAAACGGCAATAAAAAAATAAAAAATTTACGCATTATCATTTGGTTCCCCTTTTTTCATCTGTCGACCAATTTATAATGCATCATGATTTGCTGCATACCGCACGGAAAGGATTTCACGAAATAGGTGAAATCTCCTATAAAAACCAGGAAAATAATAAGACCACAAAAAAGAACAAATCATTTAATATTTTGGGATAGACAATCCGAACATGAACTTAGTATAAATTAACAAATACGAGAAAAATGCTCTATTTTACAATGAAAATTATAGTGCAAACATTAAACGTGAATATAATTATTAAATATAAATTACAAAAACTAAACGAAAAAATATACGTCCATATAATATCAAACACCTAAATATTGTCTAGCCGCGTATAATGCCGCATGATTTGAAGCATGCGGACGAGAAGGATTTCAGAAAATAGGTGACATTTCCCATAAAAACCCAGCAAAATAATAAGACCATAGAGAAACAAAGCATTTAATAGGATGGACAGTCCAAACATGAACTTAATATAAATAAACAAATGTGAGATAAATGCTACATTTTATAAATTGAAACTATAGTTCAAATATTAAACGTGAATATAATTATACAATACAAATTACAAAAATTAAACGAAAATATACGCCCATATAATATCAAACACCCAAATATTGTCTAGCCCCGCGAATGCGCGGGCCACCCTGCTAGTTAAGAATAAAGCTAAGAACACATGTGTTCATACGAAACAGCGGAGCGTGTCTCTCTCCCACACAAGCATTTATTCACAGAATGAAAATAACAAAACAAAAATAAAAGCACACAGACGCTCCAAGTAAAGTACATAAGATGTGACCGAATAAAAATATAGTTTCAAGAGAAGAAACCTGATAATTTGTGGATGAAGAAGGGGATGCCTTGGGCATCCCCAAGCTTAGATGCTTGAGTCTTCTTGAAATATCCAGGGGTGAACCACGGGGGCATCCCCAAGCTTAGAATCTTCAGTCTTCTTGATCATAGTATATCATCCTCCTCTCTTGACCCTTGAAAACTTCCTCCACACCAAACTCGAAACAAACTCATTAGAGGGTTAGTGCATAATCAAAAATTCACATGTTCAGAGGTGACACAATCATTTTTAACACTTCTGGACATTGCACAAAGCTACTGGAAGGTAATGGAACAAAGAAATCCATCCAACACAGCAAAACAGGCAATGCGAAATAAGAGGCAGAATCTGTCAAAACAGAACAGTCCGTAAAGACGAATTTTAAAGAGGCACCAGACTTGCTCAGATGAAAATGCCCAAATTGAATGAAAGTTGCGTACATATGTGAGGATCATGCACGTAAATTGGCTGATTTTTCTGAGTTACCTACAGAGAATCATACCCAAATTCGTGACAGCAAGAAATCTGTTTCTGCGCAGTAATCCAAATCTAGTATCAACCCTACTATCAAAGACTTTACTTGGCACAAAAATGCAATAAAATAAAGATAAGGAGAGGTTGCTACAGTAGTAAACACTTCCAAGACACAAATATAAAACAAAAGTACTGTAGTAAAATAAACACATGGGTTATCTCCCAAGAAGTTCTTTCTTTATAGCCATTAAGATGGGCTCAGCAGTTTTAATGATGCACTCGCAAGAAATAAGAGTTGAAGCTAAAGAGAGCATCAAGAAGCAAATTCAAAACAAATTTAAGCCTAACCCACTTCCTATGGAAAGGAATCTTGTAAATAAACAAGTTCATGAGGAGCATAGTGACAAGCATGGGAAGATAAAACACAAGTAACTTCAAGATTTTCAACATAAAGAGGGGAAACTTAATATTATTAAGATGCATACAACCATGTTTCCCTCTCTCATAATAACTTTCAGTGGTATCATGAACAAATTCAACAATGTAACTATCACATAAAGCATTCTTATTCACATGCATAAAAGTATCATTACTCTCCACATAAGCATAATCAATTTTATTAGTAATAGTGGGAGCAAATTCAACAAAGTAGCTATCATTATTATTCTCATCATCAAATATAGGAGGCATATTGTAATCATAATTAGATATATCCTCCATAGTAGGCGGCACCAGAAGACCACTATCATTATAATCATCATATATGGGAGGCATATCATAATCAACATAAACTTTCTCCTCAATACCCGGAGGGCTAAAGAGATCATTTTCATCAAAACCGACCTCCCCAAGCTTAGAATTTTCTATATCATTATCAACAATGGTGTTCAAAGCGTTCATACTAATATTACTACTAGCATGCAAATAAGGTTCCATAGGTTTTTTAATTTTCGCATTAAACCATTCATGTCTTGACTCAGGAAATAGTACAAAAAGCTCACAGATGTTTTCCATTATGCCTTACTAGTGTAAACAAGAAACAAAAAGATGCAATTGCAGGATCTAAAGGAAATAGCTTCGAGCACACACACAACGGCAACAGAAAAGTACTTATACCTGGGACCGGAGTATGAGTGCCTTTTACCTTTCCTCCCCGGCAACGGCGCCAGAAAAGTGCTTGATGTCTACGGGTGCTTCTATTCTTGTAGACGGTGTTGGGCCTCCAAGAGCAGAGGTTTGTAGAACAGCAACAAGTTTCCCTTAAGTGGATCACCCAAGGTTTATCGAACTCGGGGAGGAAGAGGTCAAAGATATCCCTCTCAAGCAACCCTGCAATCACGATACAAGAAGTCTCTTGTGTCCCCAACACACCTAATACACTTGCCAGATGTATAGGTGCACTAGTTCGGCGAAGAGATAGTAAAATACAGGTGGTATAGATGTATATGAGTGGTAGTAACAATCTGAATAAAATATGGCAGCAAGTAAACATGCAACAGAACAGTAAGTAAACGGAGATTCGATGTTTGGAAACAAGGCCTAGGGATCATACTTTCACTAGTGGACACTCTCAACATTGATCACATAATAAAACCACTCTACACTCTCTTGTTGGATGATGAACACCACTAATTGTGTAGGGCTACAAGAGCACCTCAATGCCGGAGTTAACAAGCTCCACAACATTCGATATTCATATTTAAATAACCTTAGAGTGCATGATAGATCATTGCAATTACACCAAGTACTAACATAGCCATGCACACTGTCACCATCACACTATGAAGGAGGAATAGATCACATCAATACTATCATAGCAATAATTAACTTCATAATCTACAAGAGATTACAATCATAACCTACGCCAAGTACTACATGATGCACACACTATCACCTTTACACCATGGAGGAGGAATAGACTACTTTAAAAACATCACCATAGTAACACATAGATGAATAGTGATACAAAACTCATATGAATCTCAATCATATAAGGCAGCTCATGAGATCATTGTATTGAAGTACATAGGGGAGAGATTAACCACATAGCTATCGGTACAGCCCTTAGCCTCGATGGAGAACTACTCCTCCTCATGGGAGACAGCAGCGTTGATGAAGATGGCGGTGGTGTTGATGGAGATGCCTTCCGGGGGCACTTCCCCGTCCCGGTGGCGTGCCGAAACAGAGACTCCTGTCCCCCAGATCTTGGCTTCGCGATGGCGGCGGCTCTGGAAGGTTTCTCGTACCGTGGCTTTTTCGTATCGAGGTTTTAGGTCAGGGACCTTTAAATAGGCGAAGAGGCGGATTCGGAGGGCTGACGAGGCGGTGACACAATAGGGGGGTGCGGCCCAGGCCCTGGCCGCGCCGCCCTATCATCTGGGCCCACCAGGGCTCCCCTCTGGTGGCTCTCGGGTGTTCTGGAAGCTTCATGGAAAAATAGGATGCTGGGCATTGATTTCGTCCGATTCCGAGAATATTTCCTTACTAGGATTTCTGGATCCAAAAACAGCAGAAAACAGCAACTGGCCCTTCGGCATCTCGTCAATAGGTTAGTTCCGGAAAATGCATCAAAACGATATAAAGTGTGTATAAAACATGTAGGTATCGTCATAAAAGTAGCATGGAACATAAGAAATTATAGATACGTTTGGGACGTATCATGCCTCAACTCATCCTTTGCGGGCGAGAACGCGGCGCGGAAGAATCCGGCACGGTCTTCGAGGGGGAGGAAGCAGGGGTCTTCTTCTTCTTCTTCGGGACGGGAGGAACCTGAGGTTCCGCCCTCCCGGCAGCTTCAGTATCGGCGCCGATGTTGCTAGCGCGGGTGTCTTGGGTTTCAGGAGGGGAGACAATGTCCTCCTCCGCGCGGTGTTCTAAAAGTTCAGGGGTCACGCGCCCCGCACTTGTGGTGCCTCCCAGAGGGGAGGCAGAAGGGTTCTTTGGTACCAGACGGTACCGGGCTTGGTCGAGGGAGGGCGGTCTAGCGGCTACTTTCCAGGCTTTCGGCCTCATGCCGGTGGCGCTCTTGGAAATGCGGGCGCATGCACAGATAGAAAAAGAGAGAGTTGGAAAAAGTAACCGGGAAATGAGACTCACGGAACAAAGGGAAAAAGAAAAAACGGAAGCTTACCCGGAAGCAAGCGGCATTCCTTTCTTCCGGTAGTGCTTCGTAGTGACCAACTTCCCGTAACTTCTGCTAGGGAGCGCTTGGCGGGAGGAGGAGCGTCTCGAGCTTCGGGAGCGGAGCCTTCTTCTTACGGCCTCGGGAGGCCGGTTTTCTCAAGAAACTCATGGCCAACCTCGGCACCGCGCGGCGGAACGAGCGCTCCACAGCTGTGGGTTGGCGGCCATTTGAGGAGCATCTACGGAAGACAATATATGAGGAAGCGAAAGAACAAAATACCTCAAGCATAGTGACCTCATCATCGGAACGGGAAGCTTCGGTTGAAAAGGGATTCTGCGGGCGCGAAGTGTGGGTGCGGCCCATCTTGTTCTTGGTCCAGACCACGTATGGATCCGGGTCCACCTCGTCCAAGTCGCGCTTGCGGCAGGGGCCCTGTTCCTCCACAGCGATGCGAGGAAAGCGCTGGCGGGCCTGAAAAATAGAAAAATATAGTTAGTTATGCATCGAAAGGCTACCGGAAAAACAATCCGGATTGCTTAAGTTCTTACTTCGTCAGTTGGAGGATCCATGGAGCTGAGGGGAAGAAAGCCCCACTCCCAATCCATCGGCATGTCGGTTTGGCAAATCTGCCTAGCCTTGAGGACTATGTCCTCTTTGCTTAATGTGATGCCAATGATTTTTGTGGGATCGCGGGGGCCGCACATCTGGCTCATCTTGTGAACCCGACGCTGGAGGGGAAGCACCCGGCGTGAGATGAACGCGCGGATAATATCATCGGAGCAGATGTCCGTCTCCTTCTTGAGCTTCCAGAACCGAACAATCCGAGCTTAGTTTCGATATGATTGCTTCCCGATTGGTAGCCCCCGCTTGGCCCTCAGCAGCCTCCGGATTGTAGGCCGGCAGATTGATAAAATCTGCGGCGCCCTTGTTCCTCACGTAGAAGAAGGTCTCCTGCCAGGCCTGGCATGAATCCAGACCAGAGAATTTGAAGAAGGGGCTCCCCTAGCGGGCACCCACGATGCAGGATCCGCATCGTACCGGAGGTTTGGGCTTGGGGATATCTTTGCCTTGGACCGAGTTGATCCGAAGGCAGAAGAAGCGAGCAAAATCTTCTTTAGTGGGAAGGAGGCCAATGTAGGCCTCCAT
>NW_025901312.1:0-72006 GCF_022539505.1 Lolium rigidum
CGGCCGCCCCTTGAGTGGCCGGCCACCCCCTCCCAAACCCTAGCCGCCCCCTCTCCTCCATAGCTCCCGCGTGCTTTAGCGAAGCTCCGCCGGAGTTCTCCACCGCCACCGACACCACGCCGTCGTGTCTGTCGGATTCAAGAGGAGCTACTACTTCCGCTGCCCGCTGGAACGGGAGGTGGACGTCGTCTTCATCAACAACCGAACGTGTGACCGAGCACGGAGGTGCTGCCCGTTCGTGGCGCCGGAACCGATCGTGATCAAGATCTTCTACGCGCTTTTGCAAGCGGCAAGTGAACGTCTACCGCAGCAACAAGAGCCTCATCTTGTAGGCTTTGGAATCTCTTCAAGGGTGAGACTCGATACCCCCTCGTTGCTACCGTCTTCTAGATTGCATCTTGGCTTGGATTGCGTGTTCGCGGTAGGAAAATTTTTGTTTTCTATGCAACGTTATCCTACACGAAATCCCCTGCCCGCAAAGGCGGCGGCATATTGCGGGCGAGGCGGAGGTGAGTGGTGGCGACGGTGGCAACTTGAGGACGGGTTGGCCTGATGGTCGTTGAGCACCTTTTTAAACTACCCCGAAATCTTCGGCATTTCGAAGTGTGAGGCGGTGCATCAGAGTAGGAGGCGATGGTAGTTTGGCTTGTCAACGTTGGCGCAGGGACGATGGACTGTGCGCGAGAGGCCACCGCAAAGGGTTGGCATATATGGACGCACCATCAATGCCCCGGTGGTTCCGGCGCCTTTTGCATCAATGGCGTGCTAAGAAGCCTAAGTGGCGAGGGCATTGATGGAGGCTGGTGTGCACACCGTTGGTCATCCTTCTGCCACCTGCACTCAAAAGCGCATCGGTCCACGCGTGCTGCTAGCCGGCCAGTGCCTGCACATAAGGCCAGGCGTCCAACATCGACACTAATGACTCTGGCGTCGTCGGCCAACCTTCTGCCAGTGCGAGAAGAAAGGCATTGATGGTTCCACACGCGCTCGGGATACAAACTTATTTGGGCGTCTCGCGCCCGCGTGCACGTGCTTGCCCATGGCGCACCACATTTTGGTGCCCTATGTGTATGTTAATCGCCCATGGCGGACCAGAGTTTGGTGGTGCGACTCGGTCCAATGTGGCCGCACTTAGCCGTGGTGCACCAAATTATGGGGTTGCTCCACCTGTATGGGCATACTAGCGGACCACCCTTTTTTGAGGTGTGCCACAGGTACTACCAACGGCGTACCAAATTTTCGATGCGCCACGGCTAAGGTGTCCATCTATAGCCTTTTTTCTAGTAGTGGCGGGATTTGGCCGCGGTGTAGGTGGGGAGAAGGACGCGAGACACGAAGAGAACGCGAAAGGGGATAATATATGAGGGGTCACGCGTGGCGTGGAACTTTGGGAGGGGTACAATGTAATGCATCCAACGACGCTCGACCCGAAGGATGGGAGCGAGCATTTCTCCGGAGCGGGGGGGTGGGGGGTGGGGTTAAATGGATAAACGTGGGAGAAAAAAAAGTGCTACTCCAAACGACTATTTTATAACATGCACTGGCAAATTATATATAAACTATTTCCTCCGATCTAAAATATTCATCACAAATCTAATTTAAGTGTAGGCTAAAATATGTCTAAATTCATTGACCTGCGGTAAGTATTTAGATCCAGAGAAATTATTTTATTTAAAAATCATGGTATTTTAAGGCAAGACTGAAACACCCCAGTCCACGAAAACCAGCGTGTGCCAAAAAAATATTCAATAGGTTGGTCATATAAAATTAGCACTATGTAAGAATGCAGAAAATCATATATTTACACATTTGTTTGGAAATCTTTAATCGCTTCGAAGCTAATTGCTTTATATTGCCATGGTGAGCTGGATTCTAATTTGTAAGCAGAGAAGGAAGAACCTCATGTCTCCCCAAATTTTAGTGGAAAAAATATGCATTGCATTTTTCTACGAGCTGAATTGAGATGTATTTCATGTCTCTTTATTTTTTACTGAAACAATGGTTATAAAGTTGACAGATACAAAGCATATATGTGTTCAACAATCCAGCAATTATGTACGAAACGGCAAATGGATTTAAACGTTTCTCTTACTATTCCCATAAAGAGCATTACATCCTTCCGTTTCTACCTCTCTCAAGAAGTCTATATAAGACGGCAGCACGTACCATTCTTCACACCACACACCATTGTTCTAGTTGTTCTAGCGACGGTAAGGAAATACTATTACACCAAGATATACACGGTATTTCTGTAACAGTGTAATGGATACACGGGTTGTAGGTGTTTTCGTCCTGGTGCTTCTGTTCCTAGGAAGCCCAACTTCAGCAGGTGTGTTTTTTCTTTCCTTTTTGTTCTCTCAGGTACCGTGTATATGCCGTAAGATTTGGGGAAGATTGTATCGTCTACACATTTCAGTTCTACGCACTATGATTTCACGGTTTTTTTTACGGATCACATGCACGTAACCTTGATAAATTTGCTGCGTTCATACAGATAACTGCCGCACAGACGGGTACAAAGGTTTGATCTTCTGCACCAAACTGTTCTGCAAGTTGACTTGTGCCGATATAGCGCGAGGACAGGGTGGCCATCAGAAAGAAGCTCGGTGCCATGGCCGCGACTGTGAATGCACGATTTGCTTCAACCAGTAAAATTACGTGTATATATAGATTGAATAAGGATGTCTACTACCACTATGTATTCCACGACAATTTATGTCGTTCTTGCAAAAAGAAATAAATAATACACACGACGGTGTTCCGTTTTCTGCGTAATGTTTTTTTGCCAACTCTTGGAACTTTTTTTTGGTTCCAAAGGACAATCTTCACAATAGTTTCTGTGAGTGTGGCGGTACAATGTTGACCACGCTTTGTGGTAGAGAAAAAAACGTTGGCCGTTATGACCCCACGAGTCAGTCTGACTAGGTGGCGGGGATCAGAAGTCAGGTGACATTGCCTGGACCCACTGTCAGAGAAGGGGTCTAGCGGTCTACTGCCGTCGCCGCCGCCGCCGCAGCCCTCCGCTCCGGCGACGGCCGCCGATCACATCGCCGGGAGGAGGAGGGAGATGATGCAGCCGACGCGGATGCACTGGGCGAGGGCCGACGCCTCCGACTTCGGAGGCCAACCCCCCGTCCCTCGCAGGTAATCCCCTCCCCCAACCCGGCCGATCCGCCTCGCTGCCGCCCCCCTGAACCCCGCCTGAAAACTGACGCGTCTCCCCGCAGCGGGCACACGGCGGTCGGGATCGGCAACTCGAAGGTGGTCGTCTTCGGCGGGTTCGCCGACAAGCGCTTCCTCGGCGACATCGCCGTCTACGACGTCGGTAAATCCCGCCCCCCCGCGCACATCCGGCTCCAACCGCCCCCTTTCCTGCTCTCCATACGATTTCTCTAAACCGAACCCGCGTTGCAGAGAACAGGCTGTGGTACACGCCGGAGTGCACCGGCAGCGGCCCGGACGGGCAGCCGGGCCCCAGCCCGAGGGCCTTCCACGTCGCCGTCGTCATCGACTGCAACATGTTCGTCTTCGGCGGCCGCTCTGGGGGCAAGAGGTCCGCGCAGCTCTCCCTCTATTTAGAGTTCTGCCATTGTCTCTCTGTTGCTTACGGTCCGGTGTTTGCCTCGCAGGTTAGGCGATTTCTGGATGCTCGACACTGGTAAGGCCCTCCGTTCCTATATTTATAGAATCCCATGTTACTTGTTCTGTCTCAAAATTGTCACCTAAGCACTGTCAGCCTGTCCTGGTGCTTCTTTCGTTTTCAGACATTTGGCAGTGGTCCGAGATGACCGGCTTTGGTGATTTGCCGTCTCCGCGGGAGTTTGCGGCCGCATCAGCCATAGGAAACAGGAAGATTGTCATGTAAGCATTTTATTCCGTAAAAGTTTCCCCTGTCATTAATGGGTCTCATTATTACCTGTGAAGAAGATGATGTTCATCTTTGTTCAGGTATGGTGGCTGGGATGGCAAAAAGTGGCTGTCTGATGTATATGTCATGGACACAAGTGAGCCAACTGCTCCCTTTATTCAAGCTGTACCGAGCACCGAATGTATTTTGTTCATAAAGTTGATCCTTCATTTTACTTGCATTTTCTGTTGGACAGTGTCACTTGAATGGACGGAACTAGCAGTTGCTGGATCAGCGCCGCCTCCAAGATGCGGACATTCTGCCACTATGATTGAGAAGAGGCTGCTTGTATTTGGAGGCAGAGGTAAATACCACACCTTGAGTTGGGGCTTTTTTTGGGTCTGTCAAAGTTGTGTTTTCTAAGATGATTAGCTAGCTAGTTTCCATTTGATATGTTGCTCGAAGCCAGTAATGCTTCTCATGGCTTCCTGACCCAACCTTGTAAAGCTGTCCAACACTACAAAGTACAATTATGTTTGTTTTGTAAATAGCTACCAAACATAAAGATGAGTGAAACTTGAATAACTTTAGTTTGTAAATTGTAAGAGCATTGCTAGTATTATCCCCCTTTTTTGAAGGAAAACTATAAGGGACGCCCTGACAACATGATAAGTATGAATCCAAATTCGAGTCCATGGGTACTTGAACGCATGTTGTGAGACTGTACATGTTCTCTCCCACCTAAGTGAGCCAGCACATTCTATTCCTTGATCTCCACACTTTGCTTGTAGGCTTCCTGCTGGGTATCAGATTCTATTCCTGAGTAGATTTCTAGTGCGCTGCTGAGTTCAATGATTAATGAGTTTCATAGTTTTGTTTGGTCTCAAACATTCTATCATTCATATATACTTTATATCTTCCTTCCAACAGGTGGAACTGGACCGATAATGGGCGATCTATGGGCTTTGAAGGGTGTTACTGAAGAAGGTATCTCTTCCTATTTTGCTTATGTGTGTATTTGCATTTGAGAAAAATATGTCATGTTAACAGCTATGCACAATATATGTTTGCTTAATTGATTAGTACACTAGCAGAACTCATAGTGCAATTATAAGTATTTGCTTAGACAGTTTATTGCGAATGTGGGTCATGATCAGAGGAGGTTACTTATTAGTGTCAATATATGCTTTCTTAATTGATTAGTACACTAGCAGAATTCGTAGTGCAATTGGAACTATTTGCTTAGAAAGTTTATGCGAATGTGGGTCATTATCAGTGGAGGTTACATACCTGTGTTTATTATGTTTACATACTTAACGACACAAGCCAGAGTATCATACTCACATCTTCTTTGCCTTTTAATGTCCATGCCTGCTTCATCGTAGGAAATGGAATTTGAGATGGCCCATTGGTTTTATTTAGCTATATCATGTTCCATTGAGGGACGTGGGAGATCACCTTTTTAGTTGATATATTTCACATGCTTCTTTACAACTAGGCTGTTTCTGCTTTTGTCCTTTTGCAATGGCCACCTCACATTTGTTTGTATGAAATTGTGCTTCTGATTTAAGTAATGGTTCACTGGATTTTTTTGTTAGACAATAACTGCAATGTTTGTTAATTTGCTATTACTGAACCTGATATTGTTTCTTTTGCGGAGATAATGAGGCGCCAGGTTGGACACAGTTAAAGCTGCCAGGTCAATCCCCCTCTGCACGATGTGGTCATTCAGTGACTTCAGGTGGACCTTATGTATGCAATTTAAAACCTTGATGTTTCTTCTTTCTAAATGCATTAGTATTTAACGGCTGATATATCTGATGTGTGCATCACATATTTGGAATGTTGACTTCACTTGATCTTGCTGTTAGATTGGATATCAATCATGAGTGCCCATTAATCTGCATGTTGTTTGCTATCATGCCAAGTCAGTGAAGCTTAGTATCCTGTAAATATGAATATAATGACTTTCAGGGTTGCTTTTGTCAGATATACATTTTTCTAACATGTTTTATCTTCTGGGAAAAATCATTTGCTAAAATCTGTATCTTACATATTCCTTCCGGTTCATAATAATTCCCTAAAAATGAATGTATCTAGACATGTTTTAGTGTGTAGGTACATCTATTTTTTGGCAATTATTTCGAACTGGAGGGAGTAGCGTATTTTTTTTGTGTGGAATACATTAGCTTTGATTCAAGCTATCTTCTTGTCTGGTGAAACAAGGCTTAGCTACCAAAACCTCCCTCCCTTATTTTTAATTGCATGATAAGAAGTTGGTACTTAATGATCCAAAAACATAATCATGTTCGCTCTTTCCTGAACCTTTGAAACAAAAATTCTGTTATTTACTGGGATCCTGTACCCCACAAGCTGGTCATCAAGTCTACCAGAATTTATGTAGCATAAAAGATTTTTTTGTCCGTGAATTGTCTTACATTTTTGTTGTCTATTTTCGTTTGTGCAATAACATATAGATCTTGGACTTTGTTGTCAGCTCCTGCTATTTGGAGGACACGGAACTGGTGGTTGGCTAAGTAGATATGATGTGTACTACAACGAATGTGTTATTTTAGACAGGGGTAAGCTGAAGCTCCCATGAATTCCTGGTTTGATTGTAAAAAAAATCTGCATTGCCTCTTTGGGATCATTGAACATGAGTTTGCATCTCGTTATCTGCTGAACACACCAAATCTTGTTGTTAGTTTCTTAACATAGATGGCTTTATGAAAAAAAAGAGACTGTTCTGGTAATTAAATAAGAGTGTGATTTCATAACTGGAACTTTGAGCCTAACCTTGAGAAAGCGATCTGGTACTAGTTATACCTGAAAAGCCCCAAATATTATTTATTTTCTGAAGTTTTTATCATTGTTTGAATGAAATATTAATTTCATTAATTGCCAAGTTGAGCTAAGGGTCAGGCTGAAATATTTCCCTGAAATATTGGCATGGGCTGCCCACAAGCAGGTTTAGAATCACATCCCACTATTTGTAGAGAAAATTATTAGTGCTACGCTAGTCGACAGGGATTGACTATTGAATCTCCTGATTGATATATCGAGTGCATGCTTGATATGTCTGTGCTTGCATTATCCTCATTGACGTAGATATGGTACATAGATACTCAACCACATAGTCCACAGTCAGTGTGGCTACTAAACAATAAACACCCTTTCCTATGGTTGCTGTAACCCAGATGGCTCACCACTAGTATCACCAAAATTAGCTAACTTAGTTAGTATGAATTTAATAACACACTAGAGACAGCTGAGATTGTCTCCTTAATTCATTTCATTTGTATGCATGTGCACTGTGGTGCTGACTACTAACCACCTTACATGCCATGCATTCACTCATTCTGCACATGCGCATCATATGTATGTCTATCCACTTCCCTCATCTGCATGCGTCCCGCAGACAATTGTAGAGTATTGTAGAGATGTAGGTAATGAGACTCCCTCCTTCCAGGTATATAACACCCCTGAAATTCATATTTTATTTATCAAATTCGTGGTCAAAGTTGGCTAAATAATCGTTGAGGCCTTATATTTAGGAGGGGTATACAAAATCTATAACATCCAAAATGCCGTCTTAGACTGACCGACCTGTTTCTTATCATCTTATGTGTGAACACACATCTTGGCCATTTTTTTACTGTTCTCATTTTGATTTGTCTAAATTTGACTCCTTTCTTCTGTTGTAGCAACCAGCAGTCCAGCATTACCTATAAATATTTGGCATTGTATATGTTTTTTTGCTGATTAATACTTTGGTATCCCAGTCTCTGTTCAATGGAAGCGCTTACCAACAAGTAACGAGCCACCTCCTCCTCGGGCATATCATTCTATGACTTGCATAGGATCCCGGTTTCTTTTATTTGGTGGCTTTGATGGAAAGAATACCTTTGGCGATTTGTGGTGGCTTGTTCCTGAAGGTATAGTAGTAACACATCTGAAAAAGAAGAATCTCGTATCGGCATCTTGCAGCTTTAATTTTTATCGCATACAACAAACTGTCAAAGCTTTAGAAACAATAGGAGTATGTGTTATCATATGCTGGGCCCGTAGTTTGGCCTTGAATCTAGTAATAACTGAAGTGACTGCACTTGACAGATCCATATTTTTCACTCCATCCATTATCATACATGCAACTGTTTAAGCTGTATGCACATAGAACCAGATATTTTCTTAAGCAGAACTGCAAACATTTATCAATTACTAGTGTATAGTAGAGTACTTCAAGAAGTCACATATGTTGCCCCTACTAATGGCATACATATCCATCTCTGTAGCATCACTACATGTAAGTAACAAATGGGGGCATTTGGTGAATTCTGTTGCCTACAAAAAATTAAAACACTTATACTTGCTAAAACAATATCTTGACTATGTGTACTAGTCACCAAGGAAGACAGTAATATGTTTTAAGAAATTGGACCTCTTACCAGGTTCAAACCTGACTTCCACAATACATCAGCTGGCTATGGCACAATAAGTTAAATCTACAGGACCAATGAATTGTACCAAACCCTTTACTGCATCCAGCTAATGTGCACACTGCACACAGACAAACCGTATTTTCTGAGATGATGGAAAAGATTTCTCCCCTGGCATCTGCATCCAAAGATGCACATAGATGAACCACACAAGAAATGATATGTTTGAACATGAAATCTACTTGGATTAAGATGTTTGCAGGTTGCTGAGGGAAAATTGTTGTGTCCCAGTAATCATGCTTAAATACTAAGTACTGTACTTGCATTTGTCAGGACTAAATTCTATGAATACTGTTGATGGAGAAAGATTATTTCTGCTTCTCTAACTCTACCTGTTTAAATGTTCAGATGATCCTATTGCCAAGCGAGATTTGGTTCCTAATGTTGAATCAGACAGCAACCTAAGCACTGTGACTAGTGATGCCCAACAGTATGCAGTGAAGGTATGTTTATGCGTATACCTGAAGTTCAGAAGATCTTTGTGGAGAGTGTAAAATGCGAACTAATGTCGATTTTTTTGGTGATGTTAGAACCTTGCAATTACTAAAGGATAGAACTGCTGCAGGAATCACAATCTGGGGAATCTCCAATGGTGGACTTGGCAAAAAGATTGGGGATTCCACTTTCTATGGAACCTCCAGCAAGCTTTGTTGATGAAATCAATGATAAAGAGCTAATGGAATTATCAACTAGGCTTATTGGCGAATCACTTCCTACTACTGACCAGCTTGCATGTATTCAGGTGCTGATATCTTTCCCTTTCTGCAACCCTTTGCACTTGTGATGGCTTCTGAGGAAACGGGACATTATTTACAGGCACTTCGTGATCATTGGAGAAGTTCCCCATCAAGCTCCATACAGCTCCAGGAGCTTGGCCCTCTGCTGAGGGACTATCAACGTCTCATTATCCGCCGTTACGTGTATGGTTTCACTCCATTTCCCCTCTGCATCTGTTTTACACACATTTGAACCATTCACTTTTCCATAAAATCAAGAACAGTGTGCTAGAATAATGACATGACTTTGCGGATACTTCTTTGTCTTGTCTATTTGTATTCTCTTCTTGTCATGATAATCATTTTAACGGTTAGATTTTAATCCGTTCTGTTGTCTTTTGCACAAACAATAACCTGGAATAATAACTAACGGAATATTGCCAGTTAATCTCATAAATTATGTGTTTTATCATGTAACTTATGGCATGTTTTGATGACACTTACTTGATTCGAAAGGAGAAATGCAAACCAATCAGGAGTACAACCTGCTTTTTTTTTTTCTGTCAGAGACTTGTTTAGCTAAAAATTGAGACTGAAGAAATTAGGTCTGAAGAAAGACTGGTGCTTATCTAACTACTCAGTAACTCTTTTTGAAGTCCTGCATTTGAAGTAAACGATATTTTCTGCCAGTCTTTCGCATGGACTATATTTTCATTTCCGCCAATTAAATGGATGCAGGGAAAACCCATCCCCAAGGTTCCTCGAAAGGGAAGATCACCGCCTTTTCCATTTGAAAAATGCTTCGCAGGTATGTGAACTCCCATGCCATGGGCGCCTTATTATTGCCATCTGATGCATGTGCTCGTATCAGTTTCTCCTACTGTTTCTCCTACTTACCAGTGCTTTATATTTCTGCTACACTTCAGTTGCGCATGGATGACATCCCTGTCCTGCTGAGCGAATACAGAACTCTGCTTTCCACCTGAGGGGGCTCCACTTGCAGCTCTTTTACTGGCAGGTGCTTGTGGGCTAATTCATTGTGCTAGGACATAATTATTTCTGCTTGTGTGGTTTCTGATGACGCTGACCCTTGTGTCAGCAGCGTGCAGGTAACATATCAAAAAGTCAAGCGCACCGCACCTGCATACATGTCAAGTTAATTGATGATGAACGAGTTGCTAACCAGAGCATTGTGCGCGACACTTCCCCGAGGATGAATGTGTCGTCACCATGCTTTGAGGACTTACATCTCTCTCCTTAGAGAGTCAAAAGAAAGTTGCACAAAATTATTGTGGATAGCAGACTGTAAATGTAACCTCTAATTGTAACTGGAGCTGACGGCTCCCGGGTCTGTGGGAGGTGTTGATAGGAAAACAGTTTCCTTTTGCTCTTTTGGTCCATGATTAATTGACAAGTGGTCCAACGTTTGTTTGCTAAATTCGTGTGCAGTTCCATTTTTCATGGCACGTGCTTTCTAATTTCCTCCATATGCCTTGACCAAACTTTGAGGTCAAGTCCAACATAGTGTGAAGAAAGATACAATTCTCAAGTATTTCCACATGTTAGCGTGACCAACTTGAAATGTCTCAAACTAAATTGGTCAGTTTTGACCGGCTGGCTTTAGAGTTGAGATGCACAAGTGCAAAAATCTACCATTTGCTTAGGAATGCATTCTATAAAGGATTTGCTTTTGTTGGTAAACTGAAATAAATTCAATATAAGATGAACCATAGGCAAACACACCAAAAATGATTAAAATAAACGTCAAATTGAAAACCCTCAAAGTCGTCCCTAATTCATCATCATAC
Organism: Lolium rigidum; assembly: GCF_022539505.1. Lineage (NCBI taxonomy): Eukaryota > Viridiplantae > Streptophyta > Magnoliopsida > Poales > Poaceae > Lolium > Lolium rigidum. The sequence goes on from NW_025901312.1 coordinate 10,868, forward strand.
TTATAAAATATGTTTACACGAAAGAGATTAAGTGTAAAGGGGGGACAGGAAACCTACCTACCCTTTCTTTTGTTTCTTTTCTGCGAGGGATTTTTTTAACGAAGAACTTGGGTATTGCTTCCTCTGTTCTTTTTGTTATCTTACGCCCGAAATCTGCTCCACTTTATTCTGCACTCTATGGTAATAAACACGTTTTCCATCGCGAGAGTGGATTTTGTACACATGTATGGGTGTAGGTGTTTTCGCCACCGTTCATTTATTTCTTGAGATTCGTACTCACCACGGTAGATAGGAATCTCTCTCTCTCTCTCTCTCTCTCTCTCTCTCTCTCTCTCTCTCTCTCTCTCTCTTGTTAATCCGAATCTCAAATCATAATGGACGGTGATGGAAACATCACACCCATACATGTAATTACAAAAGTATTTTCATTTCCACCGTAACCTCCTCCATCTTAAATCTTAATCATTAAAAGGTTTATCTGTTGATATCTTTTCGATGCATGACACACATTTTTGAACTTTGGGGCACCAGAAAGCTTTCTATTTTACCAGATTATGAATAAATGGCATTGAAAAGATATCAAATGATGTAAAACAAGGCACGGCACATTCGAACTTCGATTTCGACACACTCTAGTACATAGATCAATACATATAGAACTCGGCTACGAGCCTAGGACACACGTTACTACATAGTTCGAAACCCTAAACTCGACTCCGAGTCTCCGACACACTACTACATAGTTCACACACATACTACTCATCACCAGTTCACACTGTCGGAGTCCTCTGACTCCACTTTGATCATCGTGGAGGGGGGGGGGGGGCAGCCTCCGATGTCTTCTTCACATGTTCGTCCATTGCATCGTAGAACTCATACTCCCCATGCACGAGCTCTAGATGCGCTTGGGCGAACCTAGGCACTGCCGCACCATCGGACTCATGGGCGTGGAGTTGCTGCATGACGTGTCGTTGTTCCTTCTCGTCTTGGCGGGACACCACCCACACTTCGGGAGGAAGGAACTTCACCTCCTAATGGCACTCGCGGCTAGCTCCAATGAGTCGAAGGTGCCGATCCACACCCGCTTCGAACGAGACTTTCACGGTGTAGCGGCCAGACTTCCGTAAGCAAAGGACGCCGCAGAATCCGGTGCAGCCTTGACACGACACCATCCCGCGCTCAACGCGGCGGCAATGACCGAGATGGCACGGCATTTTTTACTTTGCGGCAGCCGCGCCATGCCCTAGTATGCGACACGACGGGGCAGAATTTGGGGCTGCCAAAAAATTTGCTGCAACACGAGATAACAATAGATTGAACTTTTTTTTTTGAAAAGCAGTGCACCAAAACTATTCTGCATTTTCTATTGGGTTGCTCTTAGCCGAATGACATTCCCTGAAAGAAAAATGTACCGCCGGCCGGACGATCCATCTAGTCTAGTAGAAAAGAAAAGAGGTGATCCAACCAGTTCTAGAACCTTCCTGGGCCAAAACTGGAAACCACCCAGTCGAGTCGAGAGCACCCGGGTTGGTCACGCAAGGCGGCCGGCTGGCGAAGCGTAGCGTCGCACGCAGGGGCAGACTCGTCATTTCACGCCCGGACTTTTTCGTGAGAATTAATTTTTCCGCGTAGAGGAAAACGACGGGCGGCAGGGCAAAGGGCAAAGGGCAAAGGGCAAAAGGCAGGCACTCTCTCCGCTCCGCCCGCCTATTAAAAGGTGGCCGCCGCCGCCGCCCACTCCCACCAGAACGCAGAGGCGAAGGGAAGGGAAGCGTGGTGGAGGCCGCCGGCAAGGGAATCCGCCGTCTTCGTCCTCGGCCGTGGCAGGTAGCTTCGCCGGCATCCTCGATCTGTTTTTTCTTTTCCTCGCTCGTGTTCGGGTTTGTTTTGCTGGCGACGAACCCTACCGTGGTCTGGATTAGTCCGCCTCTCGTGATTTGTATGCGGCGAGAGGTCTAGTTCCGGGATGGGAAGGGGCGCCGGAATCTCCGACCGGCGAGCCGCCGGAAAATTTCGAACCGCCCCGGCGCCTCGGTAGGTCCGCCCCTGGTACTGCCGGACGGGGATCTCGCTATTTCCTTGTCGGATCAGCGGCTGGTCTGCCGGGAAGCTTTTACCACGCCACTAGGCCTCCCTTGTACCACACCTGTTACTGTAGGAATAACAGCACTACTACTAGCCCACCCCTTGTAAGTTGTAACCGTGGCGATGCAGGTTTACCACTTCTGGGTTTAGGTGTACATCTTTCTCTGCTGGCTTTCCCGATTCGACAGCGATTCCAGCACCGTATTCGATTTTGGGTTCAGTACCGGAGCTTCGAGTGAAGGGCGGGGACGCGATGCCCGCCTTTCTCATACTGCTCCGAGAGTTAACTGTGGCCTTGCAATGGAGGGAATCGGAGGCTTGTCCTCGGTTTTTTCTTCCTTGGTTAAGATACCATTGCCATACATCAGAAATTCAGAATCGGTTGCTAGTGTTGTATAAGCATGTCATAGGTGCGCAACAAGCACGAGCTTTGGTGATGTTCTTTCAATTATATGCATAATTAAGGTTTAGCTGTTTCGTACTAGAACATGAAATTGGTTGCTCTATTAAGCAAAGAAATGGATGCTTATGTTATGTACTGTTGTGTCCTGGAGCTTCGAGTGAAGAGCAGGGACGCAATGTCTGCCTTTCTCATATTGCTCCAAAAGTAAGTATGGCCTTTTCGTGAAGAGAGTGGATGGCTTGTCCCCATTTTTCTTTCTTGGTAAAGATACCGTTGGCATATATCAGCAGCCCATTTTCGTTAAAAAAAGAGAATCAGATTTAGGTTTAGGCATGCATCTTAAGAATAGAGTTCTTTGTTTCCTGTGCCCCAGTTCTGATTGTATATTACATGCATCATCTATAATGGGGCTGATTTTGTGTACTGTGTCCTGGAGCTTCGAGTGAAGGGCAGGGATGCAATGCCTGCCTTTCTCATAATGCTCCAAAAGTGAATATGGCCTTCTCATGGAGGGAATGGTGGCTTGTCCCTATTATTCTTCCTTGGTAAAGATACCATTGGCATATATCACCAGCTCATTTTGGTTGACCTTAAGCTGAAAACAATGTATGACTTCTCTAGTGTTAATGTAGGATATATTGTCAGGCCCAGTGCATATCTTTTGTTGCATATTTTTGTTTTACCTTGCTTAAGTCAGTTCATGATGGTTGAGATCACTGACTTGCTCCTCCTTTGGATTTTATAATTGCAGTTTTCAAGATGTCGACCGGCACACTTGCAACTTCCTGCTTACTCTTGAGCAATGGCAGAACTGATGCCTCACAGAGGGTGGCCAAGAGCCCTTCGTCTGTAGGCTTCTTTGGCCGAAGCATGCTGCAGGTTCCGGGCCTCAAGTCCTCCAGGAAGCTTGATGTCTCTGCCATGGCCGTCTACAAGGTGAAGCTGGTGACCCCGGAAGGGCAGGAGTATGAGTTTGAGGCGCCCGACGACACCTACATCCTGGATGCTGCGGAAACGGCGGGGGTGGAGCTGCCCTACTCGTGCCGCGCGGGAGCGTGCTCCACCTGTGCTGGCAAGATCGAGACCGGCGAGGTCGACCAGTCAGATGGGTCGTTCCTTGACGACAACCAGCAGGAGGAAGGCTACGTGCTGACCTGCGTTTCGTACCCCAAGTCTGACTGTGTCATCCAAACCCACAAGGAAGGCGACCTGTATTAGGGGGCTTGTGCGTACATGTCAGGATCGGTCTTTTGCCCGCTATGTCTACTACTAGCTTGTAAACTTTGATGGTTGTGTTTGGTTGTTAGTTCATTAAGGTTTGTTGGTGCATTGAGATTGTTGGGGAACCCATGGAAATACCAGCAAGGGGAATAAGAGGAACAGCCGCCATGGCATTATGCAAGTTTCTTTGTTCTTGATGTCTTCGGAATACTGCCATTTTCACTACTTGATCTTCAATGTTGCTGCATGCCTCTTGGTTGCTTCCTTTTGAAAACTGATTTGCTCATGACGCTGCTGTCGTCTGGTTTGCTATAGCTGGATGCCGCATCTGCCCTTGAAGTGGCTCATGCATTTTGTGTGCATGTACATGTTCATTATTCATTTATTTTATGCGTAAGTTATATACTATAGTGCAGTTTCCTGGTTTTGCATGCCTCTTCGAGTTACACACTTACACTGCAGTTTTCCCTAGTTGATCCTGAACGTTGCTGTCCCTTGGGTGTTTCCTTTTCAAGCTGATTTGCTTATGAGGCTTATGTCGTCTAGTTAGCTAAGGTGGATGCTGCATATGCTCTAGGCGGTTCATGCATCTTTTGTGAATGTATATATGTTCACTATCAATTTATTGTAGTGGCAAGGAGGTGCAAATGGGATGATTGTGTCCTAATGCCAAGAATCTCGACCCTGTCAAATGGTTGGGGTTGGTGAAGATCCCTGTGATGTTCCTTTTGTTTTGATTTGTTTCTGGGACAGCCTCTCCTTTCTTTTTTCATGACAGCCTCTCCCTTGGTAGTTCCTGAGTTGTTTTTTTACAAGGTATACTTTATGTTTTCAGCTTTGGTTCAGGTCTCCACAACTTGGTGACGCTTTCGTACCGTTTGGTGGCCGGCCGGCGGCTGAGTGATCCGCCACTTATTCCTTTTCTCTCTTGTCCCTTTCATCCATGTGAGGTAGCAGCCGGCAGGGCCATTTCTTCCACGGTGCACAATTATTTTGTGCCAAATTTTCTCCCGGGTGTTGTGACAAGAACAGATCAAAGCATCAAATCAAACTGGAAGCCGTAACAGGGAAAAACAATATAATAACGAATGAAATAGCAAACCAGAATAGACCGATGACCAGCCTGGCTGACCACAACAAATAATAAAAGCATAATAATTCCATACCAATATGGTACAAGACAACATGGAAAGCCATCCCAGCAAATATTTATACATACACAACACAAGCTAATGTTCTGCAGCCACAGAACAGCCATCGAAGCCAAACCCGGCTCAGCAATTCTTCCGCACGCACCAACAGACTAATATTGACATATATGACTAGAACGGACAACATCATCACTAATATAGGAACGTCTCGAACGAACGAACGGAACACGGTTGCCTTCCATCCAGCCAGCAATACACCCCTGCATCTGCGAAAACGGTCGCAGCGACTCGGGGAACACTTGATGCAGAGTTGGGGGAGAGCGTGGGAAATCTCAGAGACTGGGTACGGCGGAGGAAGCCAGGACCGAAGGCTTAGAAGCACTTGCGGTGGACGATCGAAGGGCCAGATTCGTCGTACTCTCCCTTCGATATCCACATCTGCGAAAAAGGAGATGAATCAGGGCATAAGGCCGCAAGTACATCACTTTATTTTCCTATATGACAGCAAATATTACTTGCTAGTTCATGAACCGACTAAAAACTGTTCAAAGTACGATGTTATCACAAGATTAATTTGTTGTATGGTTGGTTCAGGTAAGACAATAAAGTAGATAAGGATAATATAACATCTTCTCCAGAATAACATGGTATGCACCATGCACAAATAAAATGCCATGTAACTAAGTACCTGCTGGAATGTGCTGAGGGAGGCAAGAATGGAACCACCAATCCAGACACTGTATTTCCTCTCAGGAGGTGCCACCACCTTGATCTTCATGCTGCTCGGTGCAAGCGCCGTGATCTCCTTGCTCATCCTGTCGGCAATGCCAGGGAACATAGTGGTTCCTCCACTGAGCACAATGTTGCCGTAGAGATCCTTCCTGATGTCCACGTCGCACTTCATGATGGAGTTGTATGTGGTCTCGTGAATCCCAGGAGCTTCCATACCGATTATCGAGGGCTGGAATAGCACCTCTGGGCACCTGAACCTCTCAGCACCGATCGTGATGACCTGCCCATCAGGCAGTTCGTAGTTCTTCTCGACAGAAGAGCTGCTCTTGGCAGTCTCCAGCTCCTGCTCATAATCAAGGGCCACATAGGCAAGCTTCTCCTTTATGTCTCTTACGATTTCCCGCTCTGCAGTTGTAGTGAAGGAGTAACCCCTTTCCGTAAGGATCTTCATCAGGGAGTCAGTCAGATCACGGCCGGCAAGATCCAGCCGAAGAATAGCATGAGGAAGGGCATATCCTTCATAGATTGGCACAGTGTGGGACACACCATCACCAGAATCAAGCACAATACCTGCACAAGACATAGTACACTCAGAGCATCATATAACTGATAAAAGATGTCACAAAAGATACCATGGCATATAGAAAATGGACACGTACCAGTTGTACGACCACTGGCATATAGAGAAAGAACAGCTTGAATAGCCACATACATCGCTGGTGCATTGAATGTCTCGAACATGATCTGGGTCATCTTCTCTCTGTTTGCCTTTGGGTTTAGAGGAGCTTCTGTCAGCAAAATCGGATGTTCTTCAGGGGCAACACGCAGCTCATTGTAGAAGGTGTGATGCCAGATTTTCTCCATGTCATCCCAGTTGCTTACAATGCCATGCTCAATAGGGTATTTCAAGGTCAAGATACCCCTTTTTGATTGTGCTTCATCGCCCACATAGGCATCTTTTTGGCCCATCCCAACCATGACACCTGTGTGCCGAGGGCGGCCAACTATACTAGGGAAAACTGCTCTTGGGGCATCATCACCAGCAAAGCCAGCCTACAGTGTTCAAAGAGGTTTTCATTTTCCAAACAACTAATTTTATGTACTGAGAAGCTGGATGAAACAAAGGGATTAGCATCGAACCTTGACCATTCCAGTGCCATTGTCACATACAAGTGGCTGGATATCTTCACCGTCAGCCATTGATCTGCACAAGACAATCGGAAACCATATCAACCATTTACTCGATATCACATATTGATTGCAAGATATCTTGCAAACCAGAGTTCAGTTCAATGAGAACAAGAAACATAACCAACTGACCCTTTTATTAAGAAGAAGGTTTGAATTTATTTGTAACGCAACATTCTTCAGATATCTAAGTAACATCAGAAAATGTTTTCTGGTAATCAGGTGTAATACAATTGGATCTAGGTTACTTCTAGATCCCAGCATATCAGGTATTTTCATCCCTTATGAGGTTACTGGACAAAGGGTAGGCTGGCGAAACGAACCACAATTTGTGAAGAAGAAAGCGCACAACACTCACTAATGGGTCATCCTTTAAGCTTAAAGAAGTAAAGAGAGCAATAAGATGTGATAAGCTGTCCTTGCAGGCGGGCATGCTCTACCCATGTGCAACTGTGCCTACCAAAGTTGAATAAAACTAGTGTAGCGGTACTGGATCACAATTATTGCTGTTGCTAAACATTCAGCCTAGTAACAGTTATTGATCGCTGTTTAGGCATCAAACACAAAGTTATGGAGGTGTAAAGTCCATGTGCCAGCAATACTGGCATTCTTCAAACTGTATTTTAAATAAGAACCAGGCACTGATCCGCGCAAAATCCAGTAATCACTAGGCGAAATGCCAAAATCGGAACCAATTTGCATGATCAACGCAGATCGCGCGGTGCGTCAGCAGATCACGCTTCACGCTCGTAACTGAATAAATCGAACTGCTAGGCCGCGGTCCTCGAAGGGGACTAGCGACTGCGCGGACGGATCCACCCCAGTAAGGAACGATCTCACCGAGTCGGTGCGACCACCCACCACCGCGACGACGACGAGCAGGACAGCAGCAGCAGCAGCAGAAGAGCGGGACGACGAACGCAGGGACGGAGTTTAACAGCGGGGTCGCGGCCGGCCAGATCCGCGCCACCCCGGAGCAGCGAGACGGGGAGAGAGAGTGGGAGAGTGGGAGAGGGATCGGACCTTGGGGAGCGAGGCAGTTGGGTCGCCGGCGATGAGTAGACGGAGGTGGCTGGTGGCTGGCGTCTGGCGAGAGAGAGTGGCGTGGTGTGCCGGAGAAGACGAGTCCCTGCTGCTGCGTTGGACTTGAGCGTGCCGTGTTAAATACTAGTACAGGAGAGAGAGGAGCACAGCTGTTTGCCGTTACGGATTTTCGAATTGGGAGGAAGAAGATGTGGAGGAGTTATTGGTGGGATTCGGTTTCAAACGGATCTGCCCGCCCGGAACCGCGTAGGGCCCATCCTGTCAGCCTGTCCAAAATACTTCCCAGAATTTTTTTTCCTGCTATACACTACTATCTACCATCATAAACCTTTTTTTTTCTGTATTGGTTTTTTTTTTGCGGGCAAAAGAGGATATATTAAGCAGTAGGGGTTACATTGAGGTCAAGGTTTAGCTCCTGAACAACACAATCAGGACCCGAACCAAGCCACACCATAGTTCGCGCTTCGGATCTTGCAAAGTTTGCAAGACCGTGACTAACCCTATTCTGCAAACGATCCGCTTTTACAAAGGATATTTGTCTAGTACTACTCAAAAATCTAATCTCTGAAATAAAATGCACCAGGACGGAGCGGTCTTGTGACTTCCCTGTAGCAGCCCTGACTAAGTTTGAACAGTCTGTCTCGACGATAATGGGTTTGGTAGTCAATTGTAATGCTAGCCGAAGACCCTCTTCACATGCTTTAACTTCCGATTCATATGGATCATCACATCCAAGGAGCTGGCGGCATGCACAGAAGATGACTTGGCCTGTTTCATCACGCAGAACCATTCCAGAACCAGCAGTACCATCTTCTAGCTTAACTGATCCATCAATATTCAGTTTCACCCAGCCAGGAATAGGACGCTGCCATCGCTTAGCAGGGGGCACTGTCCAATGCTGAGCAGTGTCAGTCGTTTCGCCTCCAACTGGCTTTTTGCCTTTCAGAATCTCTTCAATAGACATTTCCTTTACATTCCTTAGTGTGTTTAAATAATTGGTTAGGAATCTCTTGGACCCTTCCGTAGATGGTAGGGGCTTTTCATGAGTTGCTTCATTGCGTTCATACCAGGCTCGCCATAACACCAAAAGGAACATATCAATCATGTTTGATGGGATTACATTCAACACAGTTTGCATCCACTTTGTTGAGCTGAACTGAAATTCAGAGGCAGGTGGGATGTGCCAAATACCACGCATTGTATTCCAGAGAGAAGCAGCATGCGGGCATCGCAGAAGTGCATGTGTAATGTCCTCCATCTCATGACAACAAATTTTGCAAATGCCAGTTACCTTCATACCTCGCTGCCGTTTGTTGACTTCAGTAGCTAGAGCATTTGTCGCGGCCTTCCATGCGAACACTTTGACTTTCGGAGGCACTGACGCCTGCCATATTCTAGACCAGCATAAATCTGCACCAGTTGGTCGGTTACTACAAGTTGTAAAAGAGCGTTGTTCTGGCAGATCTTGTAAGCCAAGTTTGTACGCACTACTGACCGAGAACACCCCCGTTTTCTCAGGTTGCCACGCAATGATGTCTACAGGAACACGTGTAGATGGCTTGATTTTGAGGATCAAATCAGCGTCCACGGGTAGGAATATCTCTCTAATCTGTGCTTCCTTCCAGTGAAGATTTTCATCGAGGAGCTCTGAAACTCGCCGGATGCGATGATTGCGTTGAGGAGTGCTATGTTGATTTTTTTAACACATCGACTTTATCGTGAAGCACAACCTGCACAGGTGAACTACGAGGCAGAAGCGTCGACGATAGAAAAAAAAACCCATCAAAGTCATAAAGGTGGAGCCGCGGCGCACACGAATGGGGTGACGATGCAGAATTGAGGAATGATTCTCTTCGATGTTAGGTTAAGGATGGGTTTGTCGATGTGAGAGTTGATAATACTTGTCGGAGATGAGATGTGTGCGACGGAAATGCAGACACAAAGACACCGATGGAGTCAGGGTAGAAAGTAAGGAGACTGCTAGAGAAAATAATAATTGCGGAAGAAGAAATAGATGGAACGTTGCGGTTTGTGGAAAGGAACATGGTTTATTTAAAGCGATTTAAATTACTATGTTTTTTTACAAAATTACTACAATGGCTTTCTTTCGAGGCAGAATTATTATGTTATAATCGAGCATGGGTGTAAATCTGAGTAGATCTTGTTGTTTCCACTTTTCTAGGATGTCCCGCTTCCCTTGCCTTGGCCCTCGGCTGTGGCGGGTCTCCAAAACACGAATGGATTGAGCGTGGACATTTGGCACATCTAAGGGTCTGTTTGTTTGGGCTGCAGCTTTTGAGAAGCAGCTGTAGCTGGTGAGCTGTGAGAAGCAGCTGTTGGAAACGAGATTTGATATTTGGTAGGAGTGCTTTTTATGGCTGTGTTGTTGGTTTTAGGAGTGAAATGTCTGAAATGCCCTGAGTGCTGAAGATGTTGAATATATGCAGATTTGAAACAAATTTTCTATTTATAACACTTTTATTACATAATTATCATGTTTAATAACTAAAATACTTTAATTTGTCTTTTTTTGTTAAAATGATTTTAAATACGTTTTGAGTCAGAATATTTTAGAGTGTTTGTTTAACTGCTCGATCAGCTGAACTTAAGGAACTAATCGGTCGATTGTCAATAAGCGGGGCTGCGGAATATTTACTAAAAAAGCGTATAAGAGATAGAAAACTGATGTTGCGCATGCAAGCTGCAATTGGGCAAATAATTTTATTCAACTATTAGAATCAAAACATAACCAAGGTAACATATGCATTGCAGATTATGATTTTGGCGATAATTCTGGACTGGATGCGAGAAGAGCGAAATTTATACATTAGAAATAGCATCCCGAGTTCACGGCAGTTCATTACTCCATATTACATAACCAGATCCACGAAATAAATCATAGTTCTCTCACAACCAAAATAAAATATTACATAACCAGATCCACAAATAGGATTGTCAAATCCTTCTCGTCTTTCATCGACATGTATTACGAAAATTGGCAGTGCAGAACACCATACAGAACTGAAACTAGCAGCAACCATATACAGTACGCGAGAGGAAAATAAAATTGCATGAACACCGTGCTCTGTACCAACCGACGGAGATGAAGAGAAGCTCCAGGCCCCGCGACGCCTCGAACAACTCCTGTCGCCGGCGGCCGCACCTGCCTGCTCGGCGTCCTCCTCCTAGGCCGCGCCTCCCTGCTCGTCCTCCTACGCTCGGAGGAGGCGGTCGACCTAACCCTCGGCCTCGAGGCTGACCATAGGGCCGCGCAGGCTGTCGCGACGGCGCGCTGCTGCAGGGGCTCTTGCACCACGCGCTCTGGCGCTCCCGACGAGCCTGCAAGCTGACGACAGGGAACGGCGGCCACGCGGGGGACGATGGCGGGGGCGGGGCGGGGATGGCGACGGCCTTGAGGAGGACAGGAATGGAGCGGGGGCGTACTACTAAGACGACGGCGGAGGATACTGGCGACGCCGCCGGCCGGGAACGGCGGCGGCCGGAGCAGGGAAACCCTAACCCTATCCTTCCATTGGATAGGACGGGGAGAAGGGGGAAATGGGCATGGGGCTATCGGGCTGGGAACAATTGCAAGGGGCGGGCTACGCTTATATTCGAGGGCAGTTTTCTGTAATTAGCAGGAAGTGTTAGGGGTATTTTAGTCCACCGCTGCTCAGGAAGCGGGGGAAGCTCGGGAAGCAGGTCTTGCCCTGCTTCGCGGTTGCTAGTTCATTTAGAGGCTGTTTGGGGGATATCATTTAGGGGATAAGGGCACCTCCAACCACTTGGTTAGGGGTAACCATTTTTCTGTTTGGTTGGGTAGGATGAGGAGTGGTTATGGATAGCCATTTTCTGTTTGGATCAAAAGAAAAAGAGTGGATTGATCCATCTGGTCACCTCTTTCATTGAGTTGGTGAGATTACCTCTAAAAGTATGAAATAATATCAATCGATACAAATTTTACTCATACTGATAACAAATTCCAATAAACAAATCTGCTGAAGTATTCCACTTGATGAGTAAAAATGGGTAGTGCATAGAAGATAAAATCTTCAGCGGTATAAAAAACAAGGAAACTTGCACTAGCTAGCTGAAGTTGAGAGAGGACAAGCTAGCTAGTCTCGTCCCCGCAAGCTGCTGTTGCCGTACTCCTGCCTGCATCCCCTAATAAATCTGCTGAAGTATTTGCAGTAGTCAGTGGACTGCCGCCGTCGCTAGACCGGATGTGAGCATGAGAGGCACGAGCGAAAACGTTTCGTCGGTGAGCAAGCGGAGAGTGGTTGACCTCATCCAGCTCTTTTTGCCGGAGCAGCTCAACCAGTTTTTTGAGGCATATTTGTAGAATCTGGTTATCCCTAACCATCTCAACCCTCCAAACCAAACAAGTGGCAACCACCAAAAAAGTGGCTATCCCTTGCCATCCAGTGGATAGCCACTGAACCAAACAGCCCCTTAGGCACAGCGCTTCAACGAAGCGCTTTTCTATTTGTTGCTATTTGTCTGGGCTGCTGCTTTTGGACCTCAAAAGCTCCAAAAGCAGAAGCAGAAGCCTAAGCAAACAGGGTCTAAAAAACTCTACTACTCCGGTTTCCTACAATATAAGCCTTGTATCTTTTGTCTTAAGTCAAAATTTCATAAAAGTTTATAATACGAATAAATACATCATAAACATATTTAATGGTGGATCCACTCATATAGGCTACTGTATATATGTTGAAACATATTGTAAGACTTCAGCTTATATAGGTTTGGCTTTGGACAAAAGCTATCTATATCTTATTAGTACTCCATCCGGCCATCAATACTTGTCGCAACTTCAATAAGTCTAAACATATTTTAGCTTACATCTAAAGGTATATATGATGCCCTCCATAGGGGGCCTCACAGCGATTAGAGCATGTGGATCGTCGGATTTCCCCATATGTGCATCTTGGCCGTTCATTCTGGGCAAAAGGCGACTGTGTTGGTTGGCTCTCCGCGCGCGTGGGGGTATCCACGCTGCTTCCTCCACTAGCTAACCCCATTGAATGGCCATTTCTTACCCGCCTTCGGCTGCGAGTGGGTCCCACCTTCGCCGGGTCCGCTTGTCGGTCGCTGTGGGTTGGCTTTGCTTCGGTCCGGTGTGGCATTGGCCCGTGGAAAAGATCTCCACCCACCGGGGTAGATTGGGGTCTTCCTCAAGCGTGGTTCCTGGACTCCTCCTCTCCCAATCCCCTCGCTTCCTCCTCTTCCAACGCGCTGGCCTCCTCCTCCCCCAATCACCTCGCGTCGATCCCAACCGCGCTTCGTCCTCGTCGTCGCAGCCACCGCCGCCAAACGTCGTCGACCCAGACCACGCCCATCCTCGTCCTGCGTGCCGTCGTGGTTTTCTCTGTAGAGCCAACAGGCGGAGGAGGAAGCCCTCCATGTGCCGCCGGTGCCCTCCATGGGGCCGTCGGTGCTGGAGATGAGGTTTGGCAGCAGCGGGGTGCTTCGTGCCTCTCCTAAGATGCTCCGCCAGGCTCACAGGTCCATCTCTCTCTCTCTCAGCCCTCCTTCTGCACCCAGACAAAGAAAGATACGGGTGGGATGGTGGAGCTTGGGCAGCGTCCGGCCGCCATGAGTCTGAGCATGCCGCCGGGGCCGGGGGTCATGTTGTGCCTCTGGTTCGTCGGTTTTTTTTTTCCAATAGCCCCTGTTCCCCGCTTCCCCTCTCCCCGCCATCGTGCTCGCGTGCTCCTGCACGAGCGCGTGCTGCATAATAGAGGGGTCCACAGCCAAAGCTGACCCATGGAATCTAGGTACCCAGAGTTCTAAACTCTTCCTTATGATTTGTCTCTCTTTAGATCTAATCCCTAGAAGTTCTGTTTATTTGTGTAGATCTGTTTATCTATGCAAACAAGGTGATTGACAAAAGTCCAAGAAGGTTACTCGCTCTTTTGATTTCTTGATTGGGCACAGATGAAGAGGTTGTTGGATGCAGTAAAGGTACTTGGAATCTTGATTGCAGTGATTGGGATTGGACTATTTGTGCAGATCTGTTTATCTATGCCAACAAGGTGATTGACAAAATTCCAAGAAGGTTACTCACTCTTTTGATTTCTTGATTGAGCACAGATGAAGAGGTTCTTGGATGCAGTAAAGGTACTTGGAATCTTGATTGCAGTGATTGGGATTGGACTATATTCATACTTCTGTACCCGTGAAATTAAACCCACTAAAGCATCTCCTCAAGTCACTCAGGCACATTTCCCCTGGTTATTTTCATTGTGATTTGAGGTGCAAAACATTTCTGTATTTTGAAATGGATCTCCTGAGCGGCATGGCTAGTTTGAATACATATGCTGCTTCAATATTCCATTGGGAAGAACTGAGAGGTATTCTCTCTTTGCAAGAAATTCTGCAACCTCTAATGATATGTTTCTTCTCTGGCATGGTATCATTAAGATATTCTCCATGGCTATAGGTATTTGAGACGTGGTTCGATCTACAATGATGTGTGTCCCTTAAGTGATGCCTCACGTGACATACTTTGACCCAAAGGAGGCTGATTCCACCTTATCGAGGTGATCTTTTTTTGCATCAACCTTACTTCTAACATGATTGGGACCTCCTTAATTGTCTTGTGCGGTAGATTAGGTGTATTAACCTAAGGAGGAGCTATGGGGGCAAACCAAGGACATGAGATTCTAACCCATCTGCCTATGAAAGGATTTCTTGATATGTTATAACAATATTATTAACCCTTTTATTTTTCTCTTTACTTCTACCATTTTTTATTCTCTACATATTCCTTTACCGCATAATTTTATATCATCATTCACTTGTTCCTATATATTTTGCATCTAAAATACCGTATGTGAGACTGCAACTAATTTGATATACGTTTGTGTTCCAACATTTATATTTTTATCAGCAGATTTGTTATTGGTTATCGGATGGAGCTAACTAAAAAGTATATTATTCCGTGCTTGGTATTGGTTTATTTTATTTATAAGAACAAATGTATATATGATTCAGGTAGGCACTTTTTGATATCTCATAATTTTGTTCCTGGTGATGATCAATTACTAAAATATATAATATGTTGTTTATGTTAATAATTGGTACTTGCTTGCTTTATGATCTTTGAAAACTTTTCTTGCCAGAAATGATGCCTATTTTGTTGCTCTTCTAGATTCTGGATTGTTATTTTCTATTATCAAATGATATGATTGGAAATTCAGATAATGATTTCTCTTTATTGCTATGCTACACATTATACTTATTATCATTAGAAATTGACATCTCGATGTTGCTCGTGTAACTGCTCATTGAAATCTTTATGATATTTTGTCACTGTAGGTTGATGTCCATGACAATAACTATATTAGTAAAAAAAATAGGCCTATTTCTTATATATGTTTTATGTGTGTAAATTCCACCTTAGTTCTTGTTTTTTCTGCATACATTTGTCTTGATATTGGTAAACGAACTATTCATGTGATGTTGGTTTGTTTAGGTGTACATTGATCTACAAATTCGGATAGATTTTTCTTTTACTGTGCCAACCCATCCTGCACTCTCCCTGGTTTGGTTCCTAGATGTGAGGTTGGCACTTCGCTTTGCTAAAAAATAAATTACAATATCAGGATTTTTCTTTGAATGGGTGAACTACCTCACCTCTCTTGAGAATCACTATTGGGCCTCTTGATGCTTCAAAGAAGTTAGGAGTTCTATCTCATTTTTTGTTTATGTTTTCATCCCACCATGAACAAAATCAGTGGAACAATGTTTGCAAAGAAAAATCACTCGACTCCTGTACCTTTCCAGTACTTTAATTTATAGAATAACTATGACAAATAGATGTCTGTGCGGCTGAATTTAATGGCTCTTCCCTTTGCAAATGCCAGTACAATAATGGCAATGGGATGGCTTACTCGACGAAGTATCATGGTTTATGGTGGTACTCTTAAGGTAATATTACCATTGTTTCCTTGTTATTGACTCTACTGCCTACTGATGCGTAATGCTCTTTGTTCAATAATATGTTTGCGTAGTTTGTAGATGTTGACTAGCTATGATGAAACTGAACTGTTTTTGAGAATTACAA
Organism: Lolium rigidum; assembly: GCF_022539505.1. Taxonomy (NCBI): domain Eukaryota; kingdom Viridiplantae; phylum Streptophyta; class Magnoliopsida; order Poales; family Poaceae; genus Lolium; species Lolium rigidum. The sequence continues at coordinate 26,763 of NW_025901312.1, forward strand.
ATGATTATGCGGATAAGTAACAATTAAATTGAGCTGTTTGTGCTGGAAACACAGTTCAGTGTGGTTGACCATGTGTTCTCACGGGCTTGCTAATTTAGTCGTGGGTTTGGACATTGGTGTTGCTAAACAGTTTCATAATCTGTTAAATGTGTGCATTAGTGATTCAGTGTTGTTTTTATGTTTTACTGATAATTTTCTCACTTTGAGATTTTGTTAATGCAGCATGGAAACTTCGAGGGAAATTCATATGACATAGTATCTGCTTCCAGGTAAGTGTGTCACCTTTGAGCTGTTCATCAACTCTGTTTCTTATTTACATATAGCTATGTATGCAGCAATGTACTTCTTATGCTTACTTATCTTGATGACTATGCAGAGCTACGGAAATTTGTTAGTGGATCAATCAGCGATGAGGAAAGAAAGAATGAGCTCCACAACTCATGCCCAGGGGGCAGGTCCATGTGGCGGTATGTACACAGCAAATACAGTGGCATCCGCGATTGGGACAATGGGCATGAGCCTTGCATACAGGTGAAAAGCCTTCCATACATGTGCAAATTATATCTTGAAACTTATTACTTCTAGGCAAAACAATGGATCCTTCTTAAATAATTTCACTTTGATCTAACTTAGTATTCTCACTAAAATGGGCATATGAATTGCACCACAAGGTTTTGTAGAAAATATAACTGGCAAACTGGGAATATCACTTTGAGCTAACAGTTTCTTGTTGGTTGATTTTTATTCACGAAGAGAAGCATGGGTTCGTGGAAACCTACAAGAATTTGGAGAGCTGGTATTTTCCTGAACCCTTTATGGTGGAGAAAAGGAGCTTATTGCTTGGAGAATAATATTTTGCGACATTTGGATAGGAGGCAGGTCTAATGTCGCAATGTCGATTTTCAGGTTCATGATTTGTTACCCTTTACACAATCAAGTACATGTTTCATACGTTAGATCGTATTTTACTGAATTTTGTAAATTTCTGATATGTGGTATATTTATTCGCCTATTAGGTTTCTAGATTATTGCCCACTGCCCATCTGCAGTTTGCTTACCGGCGATGGACCATTATTAACCAGATAGGTTTTCCAATTGGCTTATTGACATGAGGTTGTTTCTTTCATTTGAGTACAAAAGCAGCTCTGATAAACAGAGAGCATCATGTGCGCTCCACTTTTTGTAGATGTATCCATGTGCAACCATCTGTCATAGTGTCATGACAAGATTCTCACTATCATTGCTCATTTCACCGATATGTGTGGATACTTATTTTTACATTTGGAGGGACCCTTGCATATTGTTCATCTGGTTCTAAGTTAGCCTGTTTGATGCTTAACTGTGTCTTCTATGTATCACCATTTAGCAATAGTAATATGGAGTAGCATCTATTGGTAGTTTTTCCATCCTCTTGATTACAGAACCAGAAACATGGAGCTGTAAACTATGTTCATTGATTTTTTTCCCAGTATTGGGACCAGCTTAAGCCTTTCTTCATGTTTGTAATATTTTGCCTTAAGACTTTCACGGTTGTAGGCTTTTTTTATATTTTGCCCATGGTGTTGTTTGGGACTTTGGGTGCCCAGAGCAGCTCGTTCACTTGAGCCTTGCATAATAGTGTGTATTATGGCAGATGCTAATTAAGCAAATGTGCTATCATAATGTGTTGTATCTATCTATTTTTTTTTTGAGTTTGCTCTTTATCAAGTTCCACGGGTTACACATGCCTTGATAATAGAACACCAAATGCCCAGGTTTGTCTGCAATTTTATTTGGACACAAGTTGATGCCTTTATTTCTCTCTTGCTTTTTTATTTGCACGGACTCAAACTGAATCTCCCTGGGTGCTTGGACTGATGTTTAGATAATTAAGTTGAACAAATTTTCGAGTCCAAATCTGTTAGCTGCTGCAGTACGTTGCATGTCTTTCTGAATCAATTTAGTGTGACACTCTGCGTGTTTATTAGTCATTAACTAACAACTAATCGTGGATCCTTGCTATATTAGTATGGCTACTGATGCCCCCACATGATTTATGTTTGTTCCTGTATATGTGCTCAAATTAATTTAGTGTGATGTCTTGATTTTCTATATAAAAAGAAGTTTCTTCATTGGGCTGTATAAGAAAGGGTAGTCCTGCCAGAACTAATTATTTCAAACCACCTACAGTTTCTTCTAGATGGCAAGTCACTACAGCATGAGCTATCATCCCTGTCCTCAGGCGTTGTGCGGCCGACCATACTTGGTACGAGAGGCTACGCCGTGTCATAGTGCTACTCCAGCCCACACGACCTCCACTCCGCAATCAAACTCAGTCGCAACATCACTGATGCCGCCTTCACATCACTGAAGGTACCACATTATTTTCATCTAGGGCATGGCATGGACATAAACAAAGAAAGGATATGATATCGTCATGCGGTATTTTGTATACTTGATATGAATCATTTCTAGCAGGCGGTGCTACGACATCGGTAGAGGCAGCTGATACAGAGAACATGACAAAATGCAGCATTGGGTAAGCCCTCGCTGCAACCACCTGGGATTCCTCTCTCTGTTACAACTTTCAATTTCTTAATCCAGGTCAAGAATCATCTTTCTTTAACCAGGTCAAATAGATGGTAAACTCTGTTTTTCCCCATGTAAATCTTAGCGCTAGACAAGTTGCATTAGAGCCATACTGAAATCTCTGAGAAGATTTTTTTTCTACCGTGTTCACATGTCAACAGCTGAAGAAAGTATAAGCGATTTGGGCTTCCATCATTTTTTCTTATTATTAAGCTTCTTTGCATTGAAAAAAAAAAGCTTAATTTTACTTTTGTCAACTGTTGTTTCAGTATTCCTAGCATGGATTTCACTTCACGTGGTTGTGTCCTGATATAATGAATTATGGGCTTGAAGACAAGGGACCCTTCATCTGTTGGCATTTGATTTATTCTCTATGATTTTTAATTAGGAAAGGAAGGTGCCGGGTTTCACTCAAAAGTCCAGGCAGGGTTTCACTCAATTGATCGTTCCATTGGGAAAATATGAAAAAGTTCTTGGATTTAGTACAGATTAAACTTTCATTTTGCCTATATTGTTCTTCCATATTAGGAACTCAATTGGCAATTCGTGTATTTCTTTTGCCTGCTAATTGTTTGATATGCAAGTTAATTGAGCACAAAGATCTTGGTGGTCGCTAACTTAATTTATGCATAACAGATCCTTCTGTTTATGCCTACACGGGTTGACTTTGATGGTTTGCTAAATTATGTACACTAATTTTTGTGGCTAATAAGATGATTGTTTCATTTTTAGCATTGGATGGGTCACAACGCGCCCATGACTATGTTGTGTAGATGGATGTGAAAGAGGAGAAGCAGCTGGCCACCGCCGCGGAAGTTGTGTTGTGGCGCCTAAGCCGTGTAGATTGACAACAATGAGAAGTATATCCATCGCTCCGATCAGTGCTAGGAACAGAAGCTGAAGAGCTTTTGTCCAGTACCAAGGTATCAAAGCCTCCTTCCACTTGCTTCAGTCATCGTCCCTCAATCCCTTCATTTTTGTATAGAATGTTTCCAACTCCACCTCACCTGGGCGTTACTCTCAGCCCTAATAAGTGTATGCAAGGAAGGGGGTGTAGAATTAGTGGTTTAGTTTCCGCTGGTTAGTCCTTAGTGGGGTTCAAAAATGGCTGGAGAAATTTCCCTGTTTCATTTTACTGTACATTGCCACATGCTGAAAAACATATACGGAGGTGCACCGCAAAGCATTACTGACATATAAGTAATCTACAAATAAGAGGTACTCAGGTAGAAAGGAACTGGGACTAATAAACAAATTACTATCTCTTTCTTACAATATTCTTCCATACGAAAGTTTTTACATTCCAACAAAATTAAGTAGAGCAAATGATCCTCAAGACTCGCAGAGTAGTTTAGTAGAGTAGGTAGACTTGCATTTTCCTTCTTTTATGCATTTCAGATGTATCCAGGTTCTAATCTTCTTTGATTTTTTTTAAATCCCTTCAGGTCTTCAGTATAATTCAGTCGTACAATTCTGGACTCTTCTCAAGCTACACGGATGCTATATTGAGAAAAACGGTTTGTGAATAATTTTGGACGAGTTTGGAGTGCTCTGAACAATTGCTGCACCACGCGTCAGTGCTTGCCTCACCCCTCTACGTCTTGAGCGGTTGGATAAGAGAAGTCTACGTCGATGATGCTTATTGCGCAGGCCATATTTCTCCTTTCTTCCTCGCAATCCTCTCCGCTCTCTCCCTGTTCCTTATTCCCTGACCCTTTCTCTCCCTCTAGATGAAACTTATAGGCATTTCTACCTACATCAAAGTTGTGTACTTTAATTTGCAGATGCATACAATATTTTTGTTTTTGCATGCATGTTGGGATGCGAAAGAGCTCCAACACATGTTTCCCAAACAACTTAATTATCACCTTCCTTACAATTCAATTCCTAGCAAATTTTACCCTTGGTTGTTTCCTTGAATCACTTCTTTGGATGTTTAGATACATAATCTCATGTGAGAAGGAAAAAATGAATGTTAGAGTCGAACAGGCTTTGAGTGACAAGGATAACAAAATATCAGATTCTGTCAAGTTGCTTCCAGTAAAATCTGAAAAATGCATTATCATATTGGCAGCTATTTTATCATTGCGAACATTGGCATGAGCTTCACGGGATCGTGCGCCAAGGCGCACATCTAAATCTAGTTTATCTAATTCCGTGACAAGTATTTACAGTTCAATGGAGTAGTATATTTTTGGAATGGAAAATTATTATTCGGCATTAATTGCTGGACTCTGGCTAATAGCAGACCGGCGCGGCGTTGGGCGTTGGCTGGGCCGGGCCAGCAGCCATGGATGAGCGAGCTTCTACCAGCAAGTCATGCCTGCACAAACACACCTGTCTTCAAAATAACTCTCACAAACACACCTGTCATTCATGGTCCACACACGGATCTCCAGAGAGGACCTGACGCGAGACCCCGAAATAATTCGCATGGCCGATCAATTAATCGATTGATCTGATCCCAGGAGAGATTCGGGAAGCTAATCTGGGTCCTTGCTGACACGAATCATAAATAGTTTAGTTTGCTATACCGTTGGTTGCTCTATGGTTTTAGTGTCAAGTCGACATTTCGTAACCACTGCGTTTATATGAGACCGATCTTCATACAATGAACTGATCCAAACTCCAAAAATAGGAGTATATGATTTTGCCTACGTCTCAATAGATCGAGTAAATAGGAGTACTTATTTCTGAGTCCACTTTTTTTTATAAACAGAGAAAGGTCCTGGAAGACAACACAACTTTATTTCATTTCAGCTGTCGGCTACAAATTACAAAGAGGTCGAAAATAAAATAGAAAATGCTAGCATAACCTGCAAATTTGCACAAAGAACACTGGAAATTTGCACAAAGAACACTAGAAAGTGTGGAATGCACCACTTGGGCCGCCGAACATGGATCCTCTGCATAGACATCGAGCTTGGAGGTTGAAGAACAACCATCAACTACTGGCTGAGAAGGGTCACCTCAGGGACGGAGAGAAGGGGGGACTAGGGGGGGGGGGGGGGCTTAGCCACCTCCATGGTTTGGATTTTATGAAGAACACTACTCGCTAGAACTCTAATTTCTTGCTGATTTAGCTAACTTTGCTCCCCTCATCAACTTTACAACACCTTTTTGTCCCCCTCAAGGTCGGAAGCTGGCTCCATCCCTGGGCCACCTTTCGGACATGAAAAGCAGGGACAAGACGACTTCGGGCGTTACGAGTCCCCTCCTAAAGAACTCCTCACAACTCCTGCATCACTCCTGCATCATGATCTCCCCACAACATGGATCGAGGATTGAGCCGGAGATTAGTATCCCCACGCCAACATAACCTTGGATGGCCACACATCGAAGATTGCCAACCAAATCCACAAAATCTTAGTTGCACCTGAGCATCATTGAAAGGGAGTCACCGATGACCACCACCGGCTCCATCCTTTGGAGCACGACGACCAACAACAACACCGTCACCAACCACTAGATGCCGCTTACAAGCTCGTGTGACGAACTCCCTAACGGCATCACGTCAAATGCCACATGGGAAAAACCTAGAATAGGCCCAACCCTACTATTACAGCTATGCACAGGATGATAGGAGGCCAAACTCCTCTCCCCTTGTTCCCGAGCGGCCAGAACCGTCGGAGAGGAAGGGAAAACAGCTCTCAAGCGAGGAGACAGAAAGGTAGGAGAAATGAGAACGGCCAAAAACAGCTCGAGTCCACAGTTGACAGTTCAGTAGACGTGCATCCTGTGAAGTGCGATCGCTCTTCGCCCGACTCAGTGACTCCCATTTCGTTCATTTTGTTTTGACCGAACCCACTTCGTTCGTCTGTGTCCTGTGTGTGAATGTGTATTTTTGGGCTTTACTCAACCCAGAAATATCCATCACCCTGTATGGGCTCCTTACAGAGCATACACGGCCCATCCTGTATTTGGAAGCCAGGTCTCTTCGGTTTATGTACAGATGGGCTTGAAAAGAAAAGGAGAAGTACCACATGCGCATAAGGTTTTGGCCCGATACAATAGAATAATCTCAAGTAAGCCTGGAATGAAGGCAACTCTCAAAAACAAAAAAGTAAGCCTGGAAGGCAGACTCGCCCCTACTCATGAGGAAATCAATGTCTGCCACAAAATTGTGGAGCTAAATTATAGAGAGGAAATAATAGGGTCCCGAAATAATATGGACCCAGGGGCCAGTAACATGCGGGGGCTCCTGTATGCCGACCACTGCAGCACTTGCGGTGTGCCGCACACCCGAACGTCGCCTGACGTGATCAGTTGGGCCGCGGCCCAACATAACAGGTAGTATATTTTTTCCTTTTCCTTTTTCTATTTCTTTTATGTTTTTCAAAATCTGATATTTCAAAATAAATGAACTTTTTTACAATGTAAAAATCTAGAAAATTTTGAATTTTTTAATTTGAATAATTTTTTAATTTTTAAATTTGAGCATTTTTAAAATTTGAACATTTTTCAAAGTTGAACAATTTTACATTTGAACATTTTTTGAAACTTTGCACATTTTTAGAATTTAAATATTTTTTGAGACTGAACATTTATTCAAAATTTTGATTTTCTTTCTTCTGAAATTTTAATATTTTTTGAATATGACCATAATTTAAATTTGAACATTTTTCACATACGAACAATTTTTAATTTTTTTTTTCAAAATTGAATATTTTTAAAATTTCAGCATTTTCGAATTTAAACTTTTCAAAAATTTGAAAAAAAAACAAAGAAATAAAAAACAAAAACAAAAACGAAAACGAACAAAAGAAAAAGCGAAGTTGGGCTAGTCCATACCCAACCACGTGTGTGTTGTGCCTGGTAGGCACCGACCTAGTCGGTATAGATGAGCACTAGTAACACACAGTTTCGTCGAAAAGCATCTAGTAGGAAGCAGAAAAATAATATAAGCAAATTAAAAAAGCATGATGGCTCTACCACCGACCCAGATGAGATAAAGGGTTTAGCAAGAGATTTTTTTATCAAAACCTCTATACGGCTAAAGGGACTCTTGACATGAATGATGTTATTGATACTGTACCTTCTCGTGTTACTGCTCATATGAACGCCTATTTGGTTGTGACATACACGAAAGTAGAAATAAAAAAATGTTTATTCTAGATGTTCCCTACAAAGGCGGTTGGCCCAAATGGATTTTCTGCTCATTTTTTTCAACGCCAGTGGGACCTGTGAGGTGTGACTAGAGTGGTGTTGAATGTACTGAATGGTATTGAATCTCCAGCCTCCATTAAATCTACGTGGATGATTCTTATAACAAAAGTTAATAATCCTCACAATCTAGCTTGGTAGGACAGCATATGTGGGGCTGACATTATCCATGTGTGCTACATCATAAGACCCAATGTCAATGAATTCAAGTACGTCTCTTTGCGATTCAATAATATTTGTGCTCACACATAGAGGGAGTAATGCCCTGCCCTTTTTATTTGCCTCTTATGTTTCGTCACATATTCATTTGAAGTTTCACCTGCATTCTCTTTTATGTCCTCTTTTCCCTTTTTGGTACTTGTTGCCAAGGGGGAGAAGTAGGTTTCTTCGCTCACGGGTTATTTTGTTCTGTGTGGATCTTAATTTGAAGTGTTTTTATTTATTTTGTGATATCCATCTTTTGCTTACAACGGTACTAAGTGTGTGGGGGAGCTCGTTTGTCTCCTCCCGTATTAATACTGCGAGCTTTAACCTTGTTGTCACCAAATATCAAAAAGGGGAGATTGTAAGGGTATTTATGCCCTTAATATTATTTTGGTGTTTGGTGAACACAAGGTTAGAGAGGACTAACATTTTCCTCTAAGATCATCTACAGGTTAAGTCCTCTCTTCCTTTTACGATGTCGGTTCATAAATGAAAAAAGGGAGAAGAAGAAATGAGGAAAGGACTCAAAGTCGGAGTCCGGATGAGTGATTCACGATAGCCAGAGCCTTGCAACAACATATTTTTTCTTTTTCGGGTTTCTCTTGAGTATAGGACCCCACAATATTAAGAGAGGATCGAAGTTTTTTATTTGGTACTTGGCTCAAATCACTCCTCTCCAACCCTATCAAAGTCTGCCATCTTGTTCCCCACCATATTTTGCCTCTTCTCTCTACATTACTCCACTCTCGAAGAGGCTCGAAGTTTGTTCATCTTTGCCAAAGAAAAACATAGAAGAGAAACTGAAAATAGCAAGTTCGGCCTGGCCGATCTCCTTCTTGATTTTTTCTTGGCCCGCAAAGAGCAAGGCGGGTCGGTTTGACCGGGCCTCAGACTGGTCATACCGGGCAGGTTGACTTCCTTGTTTTTTCTTCCCCGCGCGTGCATCCAGTGACTTGGGCTAGTATGACCGGGCGAAAGGCCGGTCATACCGAGCGCCCGCTGCCTTCGTTGCTCTATGAGTCGCCCGCGTGTCCTGCCTAGTAGGTGGGCCGGTATGATGGGGCCCATGGCTGGTCATACCGGTCGATTCAGTTGTTTCCTATTTGTTCATTTATGTCTGTAGCCACTTGGGCCGGTATGACCGGGCCCATAGCCTGTAAACCGACCATCTCTTTTTTCGCACGAATTTAGATAGAAACGTCTAGTTTTTTCTTTATAAAGAAAGGCATGATTTCAGGCTCAATTATCATAGCCATTATTTCTGAGATCCAAATCAAGTTCTTCATTCTCTTACTCTCTCTTGAAACCTTACACGCAAAACCTTGATCTTGAGAGATTCAGCCAACAACTTGAGAGAAGATATGTCCAATCGAAAGATCTCTTCATCCTCTCTCTTTCCACCAATCAAATTCGCGATTTAAGCCTTGTGTTAAGTTCTAGCTTCGATCTTGTTACTCTTGGAGGTTGAGGACTCCTAGGCGGTAGAGGTCGCCGGGAGCAATCGGCTTGTGATTACACATAAATTTTGTACGGGATTGGAGGCCTCCATATGGTCTCCACTAGCGGGTCGAGCTTCTACTTCATGGAAGAAGCTCTCTATCCTTTCAGGAGATGATCCGTGGTGGCGGCTTCACCCTGGACGGACTGGGGACCGAAAGCTAGAGCCAAGGCTATGTCATCGATGGGTTTCCGTTGTTCTCACAATTTGACCAACCAATGGACTAAGAAACTCCCGTGGTCGATGATGGCGAGGGCAATGGCTTTGGAGGAGGGTGATGCCGAGGCCGAGGCCAACGTCGAGAACTCTGGTGATGGAAAGAAGAAGGGCAGAAGCCAAAGGACTGCCGGCGACAACATCAAAGAGAACCTCGTGCTCTGCCATTCTTGGCTCTCCATTGGCCAAGATCCTCGTCAACCTCAAGAATGGCAGAACCGGTGTGCTTCAAGGTAGCGTGGGGCAAGGGCTACCGCATGGTCCACTCTTTTGCATGTGGTGAAGAACGCTCCAAGATAGAAGCTAGGCTACGTGACCTACCTCGTCAACCTTAAGAGTGGCGGAGCCGGTCTTGCGCTGGCCGTCAACGACGAAGAATAAGCCCCAAGCCAACATGCCCTTCCATCTCGTCCAAGGGGCCTCAAGTCCACCAAGGGCGATCTGAAGCGTGAGGCGTCGGTCCTCGCGCTGAGCGAGACCCTGAAGAACAAGATGTGCGAGACACAAGAGGCCCTGGCCAAGAGGGAGAGGAAGCAACACCGGGAGAAGGAGGCGACCATGGCCACCTTAATCGAGCTCTCCAAGCTGGCCATAGAGGTCCCAAGGATGGAGACCTGGCCAACCAAATCATGTTTGCGGACTTGAGCATCATGGAGCTATAACAAATGACATGGTTGGAGAAGAAACGACCATCATCCACGAACATGATGTTTGATCGCCCGCATCTGTATACTTTTATTTCATTCCATTAGAAGGTATTTGGAGTACGTTATGGACTATTTTGGCCTGGGTTCGAACCACTATTTCACTGTTTGTATTGCTGCTTGGCAAATTTGGTTAAAAAGTACTACCTCTGTTCTTTATTAATTGTCGCCAGGCATGTGCGGATGTAGCCTACTTTCTCTGGGATGTAGCATACTTTCTCTGTACAACTCACGTCAATTTAATCCAAACGGAGGGAGTAAAAAATAGGGCATGTGGACAAAATATGGGTCAGACCGTTGGGCTACCCGACCCAAACCTAGAGTTGAAGCAACGGGGCCAATTAAAATAAACACTTTTTTTACCAAAATATATTAAATACTTTTGATGTTCAAAATGCGTCGGGCAGGTGAGTACGCCCATAGAGTTTGTGTACGCGATGTTTTATTGGTTTATCTACGTTGTAGAGCTGTCCTCAATTCTACTCTTCCAATTTTGATGACGAGCTGCTGGTATGTCATGGTTGTTTCTGTCGTAGAGAAAAAAAATGGTCATGCGTGTTGCCCCTTGCCGGTTGAGACGCGGAGATGGCCCTATCCGTGCCCAACAACCTCCCGAGCCGGTGAGTGGACGCACGCGTTCCCCGTTGCTGGGTGGACCCCGCGCGCGGCATCTCTGGAGAAATGGGCCCAGATCTCCGTGACCGGTGGTGGTGGTCCCCGATCTCCGCGCTGGATCCAGCTGGGCCACCGTCAGTACACCAGCTCAGCCCCCGACGCGTGTGGTCTCCCACAGCCAAGCGGGCCCCTCGCTCCCCGCCGCACGCGCTGCCCACCTTTCCCGTTTGCTTTCTCCGTGCGCGGCCGTAGTCACGTGCACGGACGCGAATCTTGAGACACCATCCCCACCAGCAGCGGCAGCTTAAAATACTGCTATAATTAGGCTCGTAATTACGTCTTGATTACCATTAATCACTGCCCCGTAACGCGTTGCGTTTTTTGTTTTGCGAGTAAATTTTGATTTGACCCGTATCCGTGGGGTCAGCTGAGCTTTCTTCTGTGGTGGGGCCAGCTGAGCTGAGCCCGTTACCCTAATCTGGTTGGCCCAACGGTCAGGAAACGTTTAGGCAGGAGACGACACCCGATCGTGGGCCCCACGAGGTCCGGTTGGGCGGCGGGGCCCAGCGGTACAGGTCGGACCTGGTCCCCACCACCACCGCCGGGGCCGGGTTGGGCGGTGGCCCCGGAACTGGACCCCACCACCAAGTGACACCGCTCGATAGGACCACCACCAAGTAACTTCCCACCCACCCCCCATCTCCCTCTCCCGCAACACGCGAAACAAAACACACCCGGCGCCCAGGAGACCTGCCCGCCTGTCCTCCTCCCTCCATGGAGTCTCATCAGGGCCAGGACAGCCCACCGGAGACGGAGCCGCCGCAGCCGCAGCAGCAGGACCACGCGCCGGGGGCCATGGCCATGGTGCCCATGCCCGTGCCCATGCGCGGCAGCGCCGGCGGCAGCGGCTACATGGTGGTCCCGAAGCCGGAGCCCGTGGAGCTCTACGGCGGCGGCGGGGGCGCGGGCGTGGCGCTGGCGCGCAAGGCGCCGCCGCGGAACCGCGACCGCCACACCAAGGTCGAGGGCCGCGGGCGCCGGATCCGGATGCCCGCCGCCTGCGCCGCCAGGATCTTCCAGCTCACCCGCGAGCTAGGGCACAAGTCCGACGGCGAGACCGTGCGCTGGCTGCTGCAGCAGTCTGAGCCCGCCATCGTCGCCGCCACGGGGACCGGCACCGTCCCCGCCATCGCCACCACCGTCGACGGCGTGCTGCGCATCCCCACCGAGTCCGCCGCGTCGGCGTCCTCATCCTCCTCCGCCGTCCTCGACGAGTCCTCCGCCAAGCGCCGACGCAAGCTCCAGCCCACGCGCGCCGCCGGTGGCGCCATGCTCCCGCTCGCCGCCGCCGCCCCCGGCGCCGCCTACTACTCCGTCGTCGCCGACCCGCTCCTGCAGGGCGCAGCCGGCGGCGCGGTATCCGTCGCCAGCGGCCTCGCGCCCGTCGCCGCGGCCCAGCAGGGCCTCGTCCCCGTCTTCGCCGTCCCGTCCGCCGCCGGCGCCGCCGGCAGCCACATGAGCACCGCCGTCTGGATGGTCCCGCAGCCGGCGGGCGCCGCCAACCAGCCCACCCAGTTCTGGGCCTTCCAGCCCGCGCCACAGCTCATCCAGACCATGCCGGCCGGGGCCGTGTACCCCACCGTCGCCGACTACAACCACCACCAGCAGCAGTCCGCCTCCACCGTGGTCCAGAACAGCAACTCGGACCACCAGCGCCACCACCACTTCAACAACAACAACCACAATCTCACCGGCGGCGCCGAGTCGCGCGACGAGCAGCAACGCCAGGGCGACCACCACCCGGAGGAGGATGATGCCGACGACGATGACGAGCCCGTCTCTGACTCCAGCCCTGAAGACTAACCAAGCACTCCAATAGTCGTCAATCCAATGAAAATGCTTAGCTTCTCGTCAGATTTTTATTTTGCCATTATGTATTCTTAGTCAGTGATGATGATATTTATCAGTGTTGCCCCCCTCTCGGACTCAGAGTGTTTTCTAGTAGAACCATAACCATTGTTGGTTGCACCTAATTCTTCTTGACCTTCAAATCAATAAGCATAGGCAACACGGGAGAAAATCTGAGCTTGTAAGATACTTGCAAAATTTTGGTTCATTGGCTCCTTAGCTAGAACAAATGTTGCTAGACTGAGCTCCAGGCGAGTGTCAGCTTGAAAATGTTGCTAGACTCTGTTAGCTGTTCTGTTTCAGGATAATGTTTCCAGACGAAATTGATCTTTAGCAGTAAAATGATTATATTTCTCTTTTTTGCCATGTCAAAGAAAACACATGCTCACATGCAGTGTACCTCTATTCTTTTTTCAGAGCTCACTAATTTAGTTCGATTTTCACACCAATAGCTGCTGCTTGATATGCTCGAATTTGTGAACAAGCTATGCAACTGACTTTGGATCTTTGTAGTATGGTCATAACATTACTGATAAGGATAGTCTTGGCCAGAGTAACTTCCAGTCATTTCTGCTTCTGTAATATTGGACAGTGCACAGTCAGGAATTTTCAGTGTCCTAGCAAATTCCTTCCACCTCTTTTTGTCTCATCTTGTTGCTACAGTCCGGCCTTTTTAATTATTTTCTATAAATCTGCTTATAGTTCAAGGTTTTCGTCTACCGTGCAAGCCAAAACAGTGGCCATGAATCTGGGGAAGTTCGTGTTGAAGTTCAACATGCACGCTGACTGAGATTATTTTCTTCTTGAGTAATGCTGCTAGGATCTGCACATAAAAAAAGAAGCTTGCTTGCTTGCTTGTCTTTGAATTCATTTTTATCATTTGCAAGGTTGAGCCCTGGGATTTGATGCCGGGCCTGAAAAGCCACCTAGAGAAGCTTTACGCCCAATTTTTCCGGATAACGCTTCCATCCTCAGTCTTACCGTGGCTGCTGTACCTTTTTTATATGTTAATCGTCTTATCATCATGGCTTGCTAAGCTGTCTGAGTACATCATAATCCTTGCTCTGTAAATAAACGGTGAAACTAAACACCATTACCCATTGCTTGTGGTAAGCTGTACATGCAAGAATTCAAGTATGCAAGAAAAATCATGTCTTGCCTTAGTCTTGGTTCCTTTGGTGTGCTGTTTCATAACCATAAACAGAGCACTAAAGTACTCCCTCCATTCCATAATTCTTGAACTAAAACCACGTCAAGAATTATGGAACAGATGGAGTATCAGCAAATAAAAATATCAGTACTTGTTTTTTTTGTTACCGGAGTACTTGTGATTTTTGTAAGGAAACCAGTGCCTTAACTGTTTACATACACACATTATACTTTGAGGATTTGCTAAACCTGTTAATCCAATGGTGCAGGATTTGTGCAAATGCCGGCTATCCACTTTGATTATTGTCATATCTTCATGTCCACTATGAACATAAGGCAGTTGGAGAAGACTGGTGTCATTGTGTCTACCTGGAAGGAAGGACTGGTCTCAGAAGGCAGTGCTGCATACAGTTGGTCTAGGTGATCGAAAGTTAACGTTTTGAATTGAATAATTCAATATCCTCACGCAGATGCTGCATTGTTTCTTAGCTTTGTAACTTTGGAATTGGCAATAGTACTTATGGAAACTGCAATGCCATAAATTTCTGAATCTCTTGCTTACACATAATTTAATAATCAGAGCAAGCTAATGCTAATCCATATAGTCTGATAATAGCTATTTTTTTCCTGGCATACATCCGTCTTCTTGTTGTTCTGGTACTGATCTCTTGGGAGTAATTTTGCTATCTGCATCTACAAAAGATGCAGATCATGAGATCTAAATTCTTCTAGAACTCTGCATCTCGATAGAATGGACTTACTGATGTCTGGATGAACCTGGTGGCCAACTTTCCAAACATGGAACTCCTTAAAAACTGTAGTTTTAGCATCAGCGTTCTACAACTGCACTTGCATATTTTGTTTATATCTGCTATGCTATTATTATTTTGCATTTCTATTTCCTTTCAAGTAACTATGGTTTTGTGGTGTTGGCAAGTTGAAATTTGCTGGAATCTTGCAGGTCTTCAGAAGCACAAAGTTTGGTCCAGAAGGCCATTTATAACATTGCTGCACATGGCCTGGAGGAATGTGCTTCTTGGTCCAGGAGGCTGTTCCAGACTTGTTAGCACTAGGGAATGATAGCTATCCTGATAATGGTTTTTCAGTTAAGGTGCCAGTTCTTCAGATAAGGTGTCACTGACGAGTGCGGACGTTTGGGTATGGGGCGAAACAGAGCCCGTTTTTTGAACAGTTCAAAAATGGCGTTTTGAAGTTTCAAAAAATACAGAGAAAAATCCAGGTGTAGAGAATATTGTACTCTACCGACGTGAAAAAACTCTCAACTTGAAATAAACAGTATTTTGGGCTGCTCAAAAAAGACAAAATCTGAGATCTAAAGTAGTCAACATTGCAAAATTTCGAACATCCAAATTCTGTCAGATTTTGTCCTTTTTGTTAAGCCTATAATATATGGTATTTGAGGTCCAGATTTCGTATGTTCATAGAGTACATCATTATCTGCATCTAGGGTTTTCTTTCAGAATTTTTAGAAACTTTGAAATGTTGTTTTCAAATTTTGGAAAAAAGGGCTCCATCCTTAAATTTAATTGCGGATGCATGAAAACAGGCTAGAAGCTGCTATGCAAAGGTTCACAGATCTATCTCTCTGTCCTACAAAAAGCACAACAGGATAATTATGTGTGTTTGCCGTCATATGAATTGGATGCAAGCACTATATCTAGTACTGACCCGACTGAATCTTGCTAGAGCAGATGCCCATTTATTTCTAGTTTGCCAACTTATTGACAACACAGGAAGATGTATTGCACAGGTTCCTCATCCTATATGCAGGTCATCCAACTGTGCTTGCAACACCCTAGAAGCTCTTCACCATTGTTTCTTCAACCTTCGCAAAGTGGACTATGTTGTTACCTCAAGACTTGATGTTGTCTTGACAAAGGAGGCCGGCGCAGCAGCTCCAGTTCACGGCGACGGCGCCTGGGAAGTGTTGTGTATGTATGGAATTTCCGGCAAAAGACAGCCGCGACACCGTCAGGCTGCCTCCACCGGCGGAGCTGTAACCAGAACTATGGACGGGCCAGGCAGTACAAAAGGCCTAATTTTGCTGGAAACGAGAGCCTTTTTGGGCCAGCCCAGCAAAAATAATGAAAAATGAACCAAATCTTGGGCGGGCCACGGCCCAGGTCAGCCCCAACATAGCTCCGCCCCTGGCTGCCTCGCTCTCACTCCTTGCATCGTGGGTGCATCATGCCGTGGTTCTACGAGGTGACCACATGCCCGATGTGTCGCCACGATATGGGCAAGTACCTCATTGCTGTCACCAACACACCAAAGGGGAAGGCTCCAGGTCTTGGACCTTGACTGTGCATTCGCGCGTTGCAAGGATTCAGAACATTTCCCATGTATGCATCTGATGCTGAAACGATCACTCTCCGGGAAGGCTGGAGAGATTTAGCCTTTGAATCGGGCTATCAGGTGCTGGGACTATGTCAGAGCTCAGTTGAGGCCTTGAGGGGCAGGTCAGGTCAGAGGTTATGGGAATGACGCGATAAGTTGAGGAGCTCAGGGGGTGTTTGGTGTGGCTTTTTTTGGCTTTTGGCTTTGGCAAAAGCCACCAAAAGCACCTAAATAGGTGCTTTTTTTGGCTTTTGGATTTTGGAAGCCAAAAGAATAGGATCTTTGTTTTTGGCTTCCAAAATCCAAAAGCCAAAAAAAGCACCTATTTAGGTGCTTTTGGTGGCTTTTGCCAAAGCCAAAAGCCAAAAAAAGCCACACCAAACACCCCCTCAGTTACGGCCAAGGTTTTAGTTGGGTTTCTCTATTTTTCAACCATAGATTGAGAAGCTAGTGTCTGTGCACATCTCTGTGCAAGACTTGCTCTTTTCCCTGACCAAAGGCTTTGGTGTGATGCTGCTCTGGTTCAGCTAGTTACATGTTTTCAGTCTGAATCATGGTCCACTTGTAACATATCTATCCAATAATAATATATTTACTGGAAATTTTCTGGAAATTCGAATCAACATGTCAGATTACATGTTTTGTTGTGATGCTGCTCTGGTTCAGCTAGTTACATGTTTCCTAGAAATTTCCTTTCTTTTTTTGTCTTTCAATAATAGGTTGCAGAATTGCAATGGTGCTATATCAATCCAGCGCCACTGGCACCATCTCCTTCCATACATCATACTAAGGGCATCTTCAACGGGCTGACGCATTTCGGACGTCGAAAATGTCAGGTTGTGTCCGTTTGCATCGGCCCGCGGACGCCATGCGACCCAAGGCGACCGTTTGCGTCGGGTACCTCCAGCGGTGCGGACGCATTTTTTTAGCTGAGACAGCGTCAAGGTCGTTAATGGCGGTTTACGTCCCGTCGAGGCCTGCCGCCGGCGATTAAATGTTCCCGCGCGACGACGGTCGTTCCGCGCGTGCCCAATATATTGGCAAGTTTCGCCGGCGTTTCGCGCGCGAGGGAAACGACCTGCGCGGCAACGCTCACCGGCGGGGGTGACGGGCACACCTTAAGCTAAACCCTAGCATCCATCCATGGCCGAGCACAACCTTAGCTGGGATCAGGTTGTTCAGATGTGCCGCCACGCCCACCCGGAGGAGGACGACGAGCTAGTCGCCGCCGCCGTTCAGGCCGATCAGCTGGACTTGGAGGCGGCGGAGGCGGAGGTTGCGGAGGCAGAGGCGGCAGAGCGCGCGCAAGGCGCCTCGTGGTGACCAGGGCGGAAATCGCCGACGCCAGGGCCGAGCTCGCCGATGCCAGGGTGGCGCTCGCAGAGGCGCGGGCGGCGATGGCGGCCCCTCCGACGGCCCCACCAGCGGACACCGTCATCCACGACATCGCCGACGACGATGCCGCCGTACCCGGCCGCTTCGAGTTTGCTGGCGACCAGTGGGTTCTTCTCTCGTCCTTCGAGACCCTGGCTGAGGATGCCCTGCACCGTCAGGCTTGGGCAGCGGAGGAGGAAGCCCACAACTATGCGGTCGCCATGGCTCTGGGGTACATGTGCTCCGACCTGGACTCGCTCCAGCGGAGGGACCCTTCTCCCGCGCGGGTCGAGCAGGAGAACCGGGAGCTGGTGGACGCCATCGCCGCCGGGGACGAAGCGGTGGCAGAGGCGGCTAGGGACAGGGCCCGCTTCAACGTCTATTTGGCGGGGTTGCAGGTGGCAGCCCAGGCGAATGAGGCAGCGGAGGCGGCAGTGGCCCAGGCGACGGCGGCCCTGGCAGCGGAGGCGGAGGCCAACTCTATGGCCAGGAGAGTCCTGTGGGACTCCTCCCTAGCCGAGGCCCTCGAACGCCGCAGACGGCAGGACAAGACATCCGATCGCCGCCGTGCACGACGCGCGAAGTGCGTGAAGTGCTCCCGCTTCGACGACGACGCTGGCCCCTCCACCGGCCAGTAGTACGCCGCGCGACTGCGAGTAACCCATGTCGTGGTAGGCCGCGCGACGGCGAGTAGGTACATCAGTTGTAGTTTTAGGTTAACTGACTAACCATCTCTGTAAAAATGGTCCTTTTGGCCAATCAATAGTAATGAAGAAATATCCTAGTCACTGACGATCCGGCCCGGATGCATGGGACGCGGACACTTTCCGCGACCGCGCAGCGTCCACGGAGACGCAAACCTGGCGCATATTTGGGCCAGGTTTGCATCGCCACGGACGGCCCAGTCACTATGCGTCGCCCTGCTGGAGGTGCTACCCGACGCATTTTTCGGCCCGGCGGATGCAACGACCGTTTGCGTCGCCCCGTTGGAGATGCCCTAATAACATAATGTACCAGAAAGGGGGTGGCAAATATTATGGCTCCTTTTAATTACAAACACAATTATTTAGAAGATTTGGTTATCTTGGTAACAAAATTTCATTTTCATTTTCAATTTCTCCATCCTTTTTTTTAATTCCCAATATTTGCAGAATTAAATAATATTTGTTCATTTGTCAATCTCATGTATTTGTTGAATATGGGATTTGGCAA
Source organism: Lolium rigidum (assembly GCF_022539505.1). Taxonomy (NCBI): domain Eukaryota; kingdom Viridiplantae; phylum Streptophyta; class Magnoliopsida; order Poales; family Poaceae; genus Lolium; species Lolium rigidum. The sequence continues at coordinate 45,732 of NW_025901312.1, forward strand.
CCAAGTTAACCAAGGCGACAGGGTGCTAGCTGTTGTAAGCATCTGAGCTCAGACAAACTTATAGCCTGGGTTTAGACAAACAAGACTTCATCTTTGGCATGACCGAATCAACAGTCCAATAATAAATCTTATAATGTTGGCTGAAGACTCTGAGAACAAGTTGGATGTCATGGCATGGACCAAGAACAGGTGGCTTCATCTATGGAGTTTTACCTTAAACTTTGAATAGCTTGTTGCTGATCCCAGGAATATCTTGGGATTTTTGGGAAGCTACCATATTTTTTTTTTTTTGAGAACACAGTACAACGCAGACGCTCACAAACACGCACGTACAAACACCCCTATGAACGCACGCACAACCTACCCCTATGAGCACCTCCGAGAGACTGAGCCGGCATATCTTGAGGTTGACGAAGTCACCACTGGCGCCTCGCTTTTGACGGGCACGTCACCTACCACTGAAAGCATAGCGCCGGTTAAATCCTGGAATAAATCCAGGTAAATGCAAACACCCATGTCAAGTCTAGGACTTGAACCTGGGTGGACTGGTTCCACCACAAGGGACCTAACCACCAGAGCCTACCATATTGTTGATATATTGATCATATAATGGCTCTGCTATCGTAGCATGCATGATTTTCTTCTCCTGTCACAAGTCAAATTTTGTAACTTCCGATAAACTTATGTACAAATTGATCTTGGTACGATCAATTTGATATTGATCCAAAGGATAAAAGATTATACACGTGACTGTACTAAAAACCAATGAAAGATCATTTTCATTTCCTTTGAGTTTTGTGTGTTTGTTAACAACACGCACTGTTAAAAAATCATACAATTTAATGATTAATTGGCTGATTAATCGCTACTTGATGATCACCGATTAGCCGATAAACTCATTTATCACCCGATTAACTTATTTATCGCCCGATTAATCGGCCGATTTGCCTACTAATCACTAATCGCCGGCCAACCGAGTTAATACCGATAAGCGATTTCCTCAACATTGACAACACGCGAACGAATTTTACCGTATGTGCTCAAGTTTGTAGGGATTTAAATCTAGCACAAGACGGTTGATGACCCATAGAAATCCAAAGTTCATCGTCAAGTTCTAGGACTGGATGTGTGGCCTTTGTTCTGATGGTATGTAAAAAGTTGGGGAGAAGTGAAGAAAGAAGAGCAAGAAAGAATAAGGAAGAATCAACTCATGGGGCGGATAGTCCGGCCTGTTGTGGGCCACTATTGCGCGAATCGGATTCCTGCTGAAAAGTGGGGGCCGGAGGCCCAAAGATCCGGCCCCATACAGATGGTTGGAACACTCGTAGAAGGGGGCGGAAGTTCCTAATATCCGGTCCACGGAAGTTCCCTGCATCGGGGGTGGAGCGGATCATCTGGCCCTCACTCCTACTTCACCGAGCCCGGATAATCCATGTGGGGGGGGGGGGGGATATCCAGTCCCCCAACTGTAACGGCATATTCTTACCATACTGGCTATAAAAGGGGACGCCTTCTTCCTCCTCAGGTAAATCCGTTAGAAGAAGAAGAAGAACACACTCTCTTCAATTGTTGTTGAGCTTCAATTGCGTGAATCTCCTTCCCTAGCCAACCAAATCTCTCTAAACTTTGGGAATCGACGGAGGAGGACCCGATCTACCTATGTACCCATGAAAACTCGAAAACCCCAACCTTACCTTTGTGGATACGGAAACCCTAGATCTTCTTGGTGGGGATCCTTGTTGAAAGTTCATCTAGAGGCTAGATTTGGTTTGTACTAGCTCTAGATGTTGTTGGGGAGCCTGCAAGTTGTTTGTGCAGTCTTGCCCCAACGTTGTGTGAAGGTTAGCTGCCTCGATCGGCCTTACTTAGTGGAGAAGTGGACACACCTTTGTGGTGTGCTCACCGAGGAATAAGGTGTGACGCCTTTGTGGCGGTTGGCAACCTTCGGGGTGCCACACCTCCTCAACATAGACGTACTTTCATTGGGAATGAACTACGGAAAACATCTCACGCATCTTGTCTCCACCCGCTCCCCGGTTGTCTCACTTACTTTTACCTCTAAATAGTACTTCCCAACGCTAGATGTACTTTTTGTTTCAAATTTACACCACTAAATAGTACTTGTTCAACCGTCTATCTCATGTATTTGTTCAAATGGTTTCGGAAGATGTATCCAATTGCTTTGGCAACCAAATTACGAAGCCAACAGGGGTGTTGTTGTAAGCAGATGAGTTCAGACAAACATGTAGCCTGGGTTCAGACAAAAAAGACTTTAATAGTCATCTAGTCATCTTTGGTATGGCCTAAGAAGTAATCTAACACTAAATATTATAATGTAATCCAACACTGAATCTTATAATGTTGGATGAAGAATCTGAGAAGAAGTCCTAGCTAGTGGTTTGGATGTAATGGCATGGACAAAAAAAAGGTGGCTTCATCTATGGAGTTTTACTGTAAATCTTAATAGTTTGTTCCTGATCTCAGTAATATCTTGGGTTTTATCAGGAAGCTGCCATATTTTTTAGATAATGGAGGCTTTGTTTTATCGGTGCTGCTATGTATGTGAGATTATGATGAGGTCATGGATGACGTCTTTGTTCCAGACGCCGCGCTATAACATATGCTAGTGGTGTCCTTATAATGGTTTGCTACCGATATGATGTATGTATGATTTTCTTGTCCAGTCTCAAGTCAACATACTGTAACCCCTAAACTTATTTGGAGATTGGTCTTCATATATACCGATCAACTGGATGTCGACAAAGGGATAAAATATATAAGCATGACCGATGGTTAGGGAAAATCGAGACACATTATGATTGACCAGCCTATATATTATATAGAAGAAGTCCTGCCGCGCGCACCTGCTCGACACAAGTGGCTAGATATAACACGTACGTAGCTTATTTGGTTGATCAAGTATTTCAGAATAGATAGTACACCATGTTTTTGTTGTTTCTAGTGGCAAGAAAGTTGACCACAACCTACGATAACTTGAGATCAGTCAGCTCTAGCTTTCAAAATATTTACACATGAATCTGAGAGTTTTTGTAATTCCATGCAAAATTTACAGGTGCACGGCTCGTGAAAAGAAGATACCAGTATTAAGAGTCATTGTGACTATTTACCCACTGTTTGCACATCTGTGACATGTTTTTATCCCGGTTTAAAATGTCTGCAACATTTTACTCCTAGTTGTAACATAGTGTCATGCTTTATCCGATCTAATATTTTCCCCGATTTTTACCAGCCAGGAAAATACATGGTGTATATAATTTTGATACTTCAGAACTCACCTTCTCAAATTTTGTTTATAGCGAGAGCATACTTGTGAGTAGTAGAAAACAAATGTTCGCCTACGTATGTTAACCTCAAGAATAATTCGTTGATGGCCACCATAATCCTTATCAAAGCCTGTCTACGTGCTTTGTGACACAAGTTAAAAACAAAGCTTAGCTCCATGCAAATGACTCACTCTACAAGTCCACAAACAATTTTTGAATCTGTTACAGCTACCTCTATTTTCTAAGAAAAAATGATAGTATGTTTTAGCTAGATGAAAACTGTGAGCAGACATGCATGGTGTATATTCTACTTTGCTTCCCTGGGACATAAAACAAAAACAAGAGAAGGAAAAAACCAAACAAGCAACAAGACAAAGGCTTCCGTCTAAAAACAAGACAACGGCTAAAGCTGAGCAGATTACAATGGAACTCGAGGAATCCTCTGGCATGGCACCAAATGGCTCCCTCTCGTGGTTAACGAACGACGAGGAACAAGAGGACGCATCACAGGACAAAAGACGGCGCTATATAAGAACGAGAACGGCGATGCTGATGATGAGGTGTGAAGAGAGATCCCATCGACCAATGGCCATCTTCGGAGTTCCATTGTCGGTGCTGGTCGCCGTTGCGGCGGCCTGCGGGATGCTGCTCGGGCTGAGGGCCCGGAGGCCGACGGACGACAGGATGCGAGGCATCCCGGGGACGATGGGGTGGCCAGTGGTGGGCGAGACCTTCGCCTTCATCGCCGCCTTCTCCAGCCCCAACGGCATCCTCAGCTTCATGCGCGACCGCCAGAAACGGTAACACACCGCCATGATCGGTCCATCGAAGCTCCAAAGCCAAAGCATGCAATGGTGTACTTGATAAGAACGTGATGGTGTGATGACAGGTATGGGAAGGTGTTCAAGACGTACGTGCTGGGTCGGACGACGGTGTTCATGACTGGGAGGGAGGCGGCCAAGATCCTGCTGTCCGGCAAGGACGGCGTGGTGAGCCTCAACCTCTTCTACACCGGCAAGCAGGTGCTGGGGCCGACGAGCCTGCTCACCACCAACGGCGACGAGCACAAGCGGCTGCGCCGCCTCATCGCGGTGCCCCTCTCCGTGGACGCCCTGAAGAAGCACTTCGACTTCATCAACCACCTCGCTATCCAGACGCTCAGCTCCTGGGCCGGCCGCCGCGTCCTCGTCCTCAACGAGGCCTCCTCCGTACGTAATCGCACAAAGATCATATGTAGTATGTTGAATTGTTGATGGATTTTGGTGAATGTCGTGATGATTTTGTTTACGACTATGTGGTGGATCAGTTCACGTTGAAGGTGATCGCCAACATGCTGGTGAGCCTGGAGCCGGAGGGTAAGGAGCAGGAGGAGTTTCGGGCCAACTTCAAGGCCATCTCCTCCTCCTTCGCGTCGCTGCCGCTCAAGCTGCCCGGCACGGCGTTCCACAACGGCCTGAAGGGCAGGAACCGGATGTACGAGATGCTGGACGCGGTGATCGCGCGCCGGAGGCACGGCGGCGAGGTCCGGGAGGACTTCCTCCAGACGCTCCTGATGAAGCACGCCAGAGGCGAAGGTGAAGCTGCGACCAAGGAGGAGGAGGAGAAGCTGACAGATGCGCAGCTCAAGGACAACATCCTCACCCTGCTTGTCGCCGGCCACGACACCACCACCGCGGGCCTCACCTGGCTAGTCAAGTTCCTCGGTGAGAACCCTGCCGTCCTCCACAAACTCAGAGTAAGCCCACTACCTCAGGTTCCTTGCAGCTACAAATCAAAGCTGTTTTGAGTTCAAAGTGATTAGTTGTTGTTGTGTTGGCATGTAGGAGGAGCATTTGGCGATCAGGGAGGGGCTAAACGGCGAGGCTCATCTGAGATGGGCAGATGTGAACAACATGCCGTACACCACAAAGGTAAGATGTGAACAACATGTTGTGCTGGATGTATCAGGGGCATTCTCCTTCCTACGTTTTAAGTAGGATTGATCTGCAGATTATTAGTACAAAAAGTTGGCTAAATATGATGCGTGACATTTGCAGGTGATGAACGAGACGCTGAGGAGGGCGACCATCCTGCCATGGTACTCGAGGAAAGCCGCGCAGGACTTCACCATTGACGGTAAGTACGATCAGCACCAAGTTGCAAACTGATCCTTTTTCAGTACTACAACAGAGTAGTCTTAAAATAGAGCGATCATCGTACATTGCAGGGTACGAGGTGGCCAAGGGCGCTTCGGTGAACCTGGACGTGGTGTCCATCCACCACGATGCCACTGTTTTCTCCGACCCGGATAAGTTCGACCCGGATAGATTCGATGTAAGTCGTGCACCTCCCTCTTCTTCTTCAGGAGAGCTGCCATTTGTTACTGACAACTGATACGCGGAATACACACAGAGCACCATGAAGCCGTACAGCTTCCTGGGGTTCGGCAGCGGGCCACGTATGTGCCCCGGGATGAGCCTGGCCAAGCTCGAGATCCAGATCTTCGTCCACCATCTCGTCTGCACATACGAGTGAGTCGCCACCGGCGATCTCCAAAACCGCCGGGTCCAATGTCTGCTTCTGTGATCCGCTAATGGTAATTGTGTTTGTTTTTCTTGTTGGCAGCTGGAAGGCTTTGGAGAACGATGACTCGGTGCAGCCGACCCTGGTGCGCATGCCCAAGAACAAGTACCCTGTCCACGCCACCACAATCTGAACTCAAACACCAGCGACGGCACCATTAGGTTTTTGCTGCAGTGGGACATCCGCATTCTGCTCGCAGCTGCTCAGCTTGTGTAGATCCCACAGGCTGCGGAAACAGACTGTCAAGATAAGTACGTATATAGCCAGGTTGTTAGTATAGATTGGTTTGTTAGTAACCGTGTGATTCATCTGTAACAACTTGTACTTATCTGTACATCATCTTGTACTCCACGGCAAGCCTCAGGCTGCCTCCTATATAATGAGATCATCGGTGACCTTGTTTGGCACCGCAGCCTAAACCAATCTACTTTGTAAGTTCATATGGTATCAGAGCCTCATTGACCCATGTCTCTCGTTCCCCATGCCGGCTCTTCCTCCTCCTCTCAACTCGCCCCCATGCCGATCTCCTCCTCTGTCACCGTGCGCCTTGGCCACGGCAACTTCATGCTCTGGAAAGCTCAGCTTCTCACCCACCTCCGGAGCCACTCCCTGCTTGGTCACATCGACGGGTCGACCATTGTCCCTGTTGAGACCATCACCAAGACTATCGGTGATGGCGATGACCGCCGAACTGAGGAGGTCGTCAACCCCGACTACGCCACCTGGTATGTTCGGGACCAGACCGTGCTTTGCTGCATCCTCGCCACGGTAACTGAAGACATCCTGGCGCACATCATGTCCGCGCCCACCGCTCGCCAGGCCTGGAGCATCCTGGAGCGGATGTTCGCGTCAAGGACGCGTGCGCGCGCGATCCAAACGCGCGCCCAGCTCGCCGTCGCCAAGAAGAAGGGGACCCCTGCTGCGGACTACTTCCGCCACATGAAGACGCTGGCCGACACTCTTGCTGCTATCGGCCAGCCACTGCGCGAAGATGAGGTCATCGCGTACATCCTGGCGGGACTGGGCCCCGACTACGACTCGCTCGTCACCACCCTCACCATCAAGGCAGACGACCTGACCCTGGACGAGGTATATGCTCACCTTCTTGCTTATGAGCACAGGCATGATCTGCATGACTCCGACTACGGGCTTGGTGGCGGCGCGTCTGCTAACTTCACGCGCCGTGGCGGCGGTGGCCACGGCAATGGCGGCCATGGCGGCAATGGTGGCAACAGCAACTACTCTGGTGGTCAAGGCGGCCACAACACCAACTCTGGTGGCCGTGGCAATGGTGGCGGCTACCGCGGTCGTGGACAAGGCCGCGGAAATGGAGGTGGCCGTGGCCAGGAGCAAGGCCGCGGCACTGGAAGCGGCAGCAACAACTCCAACAACGACCAACGCCCTGTCTGTCAAATCTGCGGCAAGATAGGGCACGTCGCCATACGCTGCCGCCGCCGCTTCGACCACGCCTTCACTGGGGAGGAGCACTCTGCCAATGCTGCGACAACCTCCTACAACGCCGACCCAACCTGGTACATGGATACCGGGGCCACTGATCACATTACCAACGACCTCGATCGCCTCCACATCCGCGAGCGCTACCACGGCAATGAGCAAGTGCACGTCGGCAATGGCGCAGGTTTGCATATTTCCCATATTGGTCATAGTTCTATTAATACAAATGCCAAGCCTCTTCACCTACGCAATGTTCTCCATGTTCCACACATTACTAAAAACTTGCTTTCCGCTCATAAACTCACCAATGACAATGAAGTTTTTATTGAAATTCATCCACATCACTTTGTTGTCAAGGATCAGGTGTCGAGGGCAAGGCTCCTGCAAGGGAGGTGTGAAGGAGGTCTCTACCCCATCGAGTCATCGTCAATAAGCGTCCCTAAGTGTGCCATGCTCACCGCTAGAGCAAGCAAAGAGCAATGGCATCGACGCCTAGGTCATCCATCCCCTCAAGTGGTCAATTCAATCTTGAGCTTAAATAAACTTCCGTTTTGTAATTCTCAGCATGCACATATGTGCAATGCATGCCGTCAAGCTAAGAGCCATCAGCTCCCATTTTCTTTGTCTACTCATATCTCCACACAACCACTTGAACTTATTTATACCGATGTTTGGGGCCCTGCCATCACCTCTGTTGGTGGTTTTAAGTATTATGTGAGTTTTGTGGATGATTTTAGCAAGTTTACATGGATCTATCTCCTTCATGCAAAATCCGATGTCGAATCTGTCTTTTACAAATTTCAAAAACGTGTTGAATTACTTCTTGACAAGAAAATCAAATGCATCCAATCTGATTGGGGAGGCGAATATCGTCGCCTTCACAAATATTTTGACAACACCGGCATTGCTCACCACGTTTCTTGCCCTCACACCCACCAACAAAACGGCTCCATTGAACGGAAACACCGACACATTGTCGAAACAGGCCTCTCCCTCCTTGCTCAAGCTTCCATGCCTGTCACCTTTTGGGATGAGGCCTTCACCACTGCAACCTTCTTGATCAATCGCCTCCCTACTAGAGTCATTGACAATGCCACTCCCCTTGAGCGTCTTCTTGGAGACAAAGCCAAACCACACTACGGCATGCTTAAGGCCTTTGGTTGTGCGTGTTTCCCCCACCTTCGCCCCTACAATTCCAAGAAACTCATGTTTCGCTCCAAGGAATGTGTGTTCATCGGTTACAGTGACCATCACAAGGGATACAAGTGCCTTGACACCTCTACAGGCCGAGTTTATATCTCCCGGGACGTCGTCTTTGATGAAACACTTTTTCCGTTCTCTCGCAAATATGATGCTACCCTCCACCCACCCATCTACACCGAAACTCACCTAATGACTGATTCTGGCATTTGTACTAATGGTTCTAATGACCCTCAAGGGCCTATGCAATCTCGTGCTGTTTCTGTTGTTGCAGGTTCTCTGACAGCCACGCCCGGACGTGCGTCTGCTGCCCCTGACGTCGATCACGCGGGCGATCATGCAACGGGCCATGCAGCCTCGGGCCAGTCTTCTGAGCCGGGACATGCTCCCTCCTCCCCGGCCCATGCAAGCCCCGGCGTCTCCTCGGTTCAGCACTCGGACGGCAGCTCGTCCACCACGGCTTCGCCGTTGCCGTCCTCCGCCACTTCCTCGCCAGTGGCCACGCCGTCCTCTGCCGCGGCTGAACCTGCTCCTCGTCATCATATGGTCACTCGGAAACGTGACCACACCTGGAAAGCCCTTCAACGTACCGATGGTACTGTCACCTATGCGGCCGTGCGTACCGTGCCTGCCTCTTCTGGCAATACTGTCTCGGTTGTGACTTCAGCACCTGATGGTGATGATGTTCCTGTATCTGCTGCTGCTGCTCTGCATCATCCTCGCTGGAAAGCCGCCATGGATTCTGAGTTCTCTGCTCTCCAACAGAACAAGACCTGGCGCCTAGTTCCTTTTCGCCCTGGCCTCAATGTGATTGACAGTCGCCGGGTGTTCAAGATCAAACACCGGCCGGATGGTACGGTGGATCGCTATAAAGCTCGTCTCGTCGCCAAGGGCTTCAAGCAGCGGCACGGCATCGACTACGACGACACATACAGTCCTGTCATCAAGCCCACAACCATTCGTGTCATCCTCTCTCTCGCCGTGACGCAGGGGTGGCATATGCGGCAACTCGACGTCGACAATGCTTTTCTCCATGGTTTCCTCGATGAGGAGGTCTACATGTTGCAGCCACCTGGTTATGTTGATTCTCGGTATCCGCAGCATATATGCAAGCTGGAGAAGTCGCTCTATGGATTGAAGCAAGCACCAAGGGCCTGGTTTGCACGGTTGAGCAGTAAGCTACATACACTTGGTTTCACTGCCTCTAAGGCTGATGTTTCTCTCTTTGTCTACAAGGACCATTCAGCTGTATACATGCTAGTGTATGTGGACGACATTATTGTAGTCAGCTCAACTGCAAGTGCTGCCGATCATCTACTCAAGCAACTTCGGTGTGACTTCCCTGTCAAAGATCTTAGCCAGCTTGGCTATTTTCTCGGTATTGAAGTCAGGAATGTGGAAGATGGAATTCTTCTTTATCAGCAGAAGTATGTGACCGATCTGTTGAAGCGCACAAATATGCATCAGGCCAAGCCCGTCTGTACCCCTATGTCATCATCAGACAAACTGTCTCGCCATGAGGGTGAACCATTACTAGGTGCGGATGTTACTCAGTATCGCAGTGTCGTGGGAGCACTGCAATATCTCACACTCACTCGGCCAGACATTGCATACAGTGTTAATAAGGTGTGTCAATTCCTTCAGACTCCAACCGATATACACTGGGCTGCAGTAAAGAGGATCTTGCGATATCTGAAGCACACGTCCTCGCTTGGTCTCTTCATTCAGCGATCCTCATCGCTTCTCCTTAGTGGCTTCGCGGATGCCGACTGGGCTGGATGCCCAGACGATCGACGGTCTACTGGCGGGCATGCTGTATTTCTCGGAGGGAATTTGGTGGCTTGGAACTCCAGGAAACAGCCTACGGTCTCACGCTCGAGTACAGAAGCGGAGTACAAATCTGTTGCTAACGCCACTGCTGAAATCATGTGGATACAAGGGCTGCTGCAAGAACTGGGTGTTTTTCTGAGGAGAGCGCCATGTCTGTGGTGTGACAATTTGGGAGCTACTTATCTGTCAGCAAACCCAGTCTTTCATGCTCGAACAAAGCACATTGAGGTGGATTACCACTTTGTTCGCGAGCGTGTGGCACAAAAGGCGCTAGACATTCGGTTCATCTCTACCAGTGATCAGATAGCTGATGTTCTCACTAAACCCCTTGCAACACAGTTGTTTGTCAGGTTCAGACACAATCTTGGTATGGCTATGCCACGTCCAGATTGAGGGGGGCTGTCAAGATAAGTACGTATATAGCCAGGTTGTTAGTATAGATTGGTTTGTTAGTAACCGTGTGATTCATCTGTAACAACTTGTACTTATCTGTACATCATCTTGTACTCCACGGCAAGCCTCAGGCTGCCTCCTATATAATGAGATCATCGGTGACCTTGTTTGGCACCGCAGCCTAAACCAATCTACTCTGTAAGTTCATACAGACCGACACATACTCTGTTGATCCTGTCGTAGGCATAGATAGCCAGACAGTGATATTTTGATTTTGAAGTTATTTGTGTGGAGCAACTACATGCAAACTTTACCCAGCATGCCCAACAGAGTTCTCAGTAGCAATGAGAAAACACTTTTTTAGTACAAAAAACAACACACATAAAGATAAATATTATCGCATCAAAGAACCAGAGATTTCAGCTAAGTCACTGAGATTCGTAGGGACAAAGTATATGCTAACTTTGCATGTCAACCAGAGGTAGCAACAAACACTACATATGATGCACAGACAAGTGATGAGCATAGAAGATCCTATGTTACAACTCATGAAGTTGAACAAGAAAAATACTGAAAAAAATTCTGAAGACCAAACTTATACTATCTGACGGCCAGGCCACGGAACTTTTAGTCGTAATATACTAACAGAACTTCAACTCAGAGTGGTGCGCTGCCAAAGAAGAACATACTTGTAGCTTCACTCAGTTGCATCTCTCGCAAGGTAGGGCACAGTTCGACAGAACATGGAAACAGTGGTTCGGCCTCAAAGGAGCAGACGAAACAGTGACTAGGTAGCAAAGCTGACCAACATGAACAATGGAGAAGCATCAATTCTGAGGCTGCTGCAGAGGTCCTTCAATGCTATGTCACAGTAGCATACGATTGGAATCAACCAACATGCCCTTAGTTACTAGAGAAGAGTCCGTCCGACTAACAAGTCCAACTAACAACAGAAGAACTGAAACCAATCCAGAACAGAAGAAATAACCAAAAAGGGAGCCTGCCAAAACAAAAGATCATTTAAGATGATATGTAAACTCAATCTCGAAGAGGATTGAAGGAAATTACCAGTTTGTTTCCTTTTACAGATGATTCATCACTTGCTTCTTTTCTCATGGTGTTTTCAAGCAGATTTAGTTGGTCATTTCCTTCCCCAATACAATAGAAGCAACACAGTATGCCAGTCCACCCACGTATCCCACATAAAAAGACGATATGCCACATGACCAAGACCAACATGCTGGAGCATCAACACACGGCGCAACAAAAGCCACCTTTCAACCAAACATGTAGCAGGACCAAGTGCCAAGCACTATGACCAAGTCATAGGACTCACATTAAGTAGGAAACAATAATAAGCAGGTCAGCAATATGGTCTATAATAAAGGAGCTGCTTACTCACGGTACATCATAGTTCAAATACATGCTCACAAAGTTTCAAGCACAAGGAAACACACATCGTGGTAGTAGATAGGGTTTTCATACCTGGATGAAACACACTTCTCAAGATCTAGGCCATCAGTAGGGACCAGATCGGTCACGACGGTCACCACCACTTCCACCATCCCGGCTGCGACCAGAATATCGGTCACCACCACGGTCAGAGCGGTCACCACCACGGTCAGATCGATCACCCCCACGGTCAGACCGGTCACCGCCACGGTCAGATCCATGGCGACTACCACCACCATACCTATCATCTCTAGAGTCTCTGCCACCATATCTGTCACCTCTCCCACCACCATCCCCATCCGGGCACTCCCTAGCAAAGTGTCCAGGTTTGCCACACTTGAAGCAATCCCCACCACCACCTCCTCCACGCGGCGCACGACCACCACCATAGTCACGGCCACGATCACCACGAGATCCACGGTCGCGATCATCACGGTCACCATTACGGTCTCTACCAACGCCTTGAGGTTGAGCTTTGTCAACAGTGATGGCTCTCCCATCCAAGTCCAATCCATTCATGTCCTCAATAGCTGCTTCCATGTCTTTCTTCTCATCAAAAGTTACAAAAGCAAATCCACGTGACCGGCCAGAAAACTTGTCAAGAACGACCTGCACGTCATCAGAAAATAAACTTAGTAAAACAAAACAATATCCCACACTAAGTGTGTATATACCATAGTTGTGAAGGTGCAGAAGCTGTATTATTAAGTCAACCAAGGTGAATCTATCATCCTATTTGTTGAAAAACCTACAACACTGGTGGTGGGCATAGAACAGGGATGAAAGTGACAGAATAACTACTGCTGAAACAAAACAATGGCAAACATAGCAACTCCAACGATACTCCATCAAACACTCCGCATAGGTCAAATTGATTCAGATGTCTGATATTATTGGGTTGTCAAAAATGATCACAAGCTGGTGCAGCCACAGTAAGATATACACAGATGTATCCATGGTCACAGTTACGAAAGCAAATACAAGATTAACAGTAGCACACATGAACACCCCAAATCAATAAACAAACGGTTCTGTATGTCACCTTTGCCTCCGTGACATTGCCAAACTTTCTAAATGCATCCTTGAGGCTTTCATCAGTTGTCGACCATGACAGGTTCCCAATGAAGCAACGGTACTCATCCCCTTCCGCCATCTCTGCAAGGGCAGACAAACACATCCCGCATGTGGGCAAGAAAAGAACTGTTAGGGTGTGTCAAAATAGAGCAGTAGTGCAGTACATATTATTTGGTGGTAACTAGCTAATCTGTCCACTGTTCTTCCTAAAAAAAAATACTTCCAAGGCAGCACAACAGATAACATCTTATCCAGCAAAAGAAGAAGTTAGCCAGAGGATTGCATCTGAACTACCAAAAGAAGTTAACCATGCTAATTTGTTACTTCATTTATTTCAGACAGCAAGGAGCGTTTTCATCTTCCATAAAAGGAGCAGAGCAGCAGGACAGGGAAGCTAAACAGCCTGAACTGGACGGTACAAACAGCACAGAATGTAAACAAGCATCCACGACATGATGTAATCAGTTGCTACCTTACTAATTTGTATTAATTTAGAGCAAAATTAATGCAGTCTGTACACTCATGTTTCAACCTGTTTCTCAACTCAACAGCAAACTACTACTCTTTTCATCAGAAGGGAAAAAGAACAAAGCATAGCAGTTGACCAGTGGTTGAGTAGGCATATCGGGCATATATCATGTGAATCGTGTTTTGTGCAAATTTAACATGAGCTCAAGTTTCACTAGAGCCTCGATCCTGTGAATTAGCTACAAATTGAACATAAGCACAAGCTTCACTAGAGCCGAGGTCGAGACAATCTAGACTGTACAAATGGCAGACCCATCAGAAAAAAGAAAAGAAAAGGCTGTATGTAAAATCATCAGCAACACCGGATCTTCTTACATGAAATCGATCGATCAGAAGGAGAGCGGCAGGTGGAGGAAGCTGTACCTTGCGTTGAGGACGGAGACGACTTCCGGTGGAATATTCTTGGGCGGGTCTAGATCGGGGAAGGAGGGGAGGACCTCGTCGTGTTCGCTGGCGTCCGGTTTTTATATGTGGGAGTGGGGCAGAGGAACGCGATGCTGGTTCGATTCCGGGAGTGGAAATGTTGAACCCTAAAATTTCCGGCGGCGGCGCGAGATATTTTCCATTGTGGGAATCACAGGTGGGCCCGGAGGTAACTGTCGCGCTTGCTTGGGTGGCGGCCCAGCAGGCCGCCCGTTTTCGCAACCAGAAAACGGAAAATAACCTTGTAGCTCCCGAGCACACTACTTTTTTTTATGTGCTCTTTTTTTTTCAAAAATCCAATAACGTAATTCTTGATCTATAAAAGTTCTGAAAAGAAATAGACAACTATGCATTAATATTTCGTATGCATGTTCCAACTTCTTAAGAGGTTTATCTAAAAGATTCGCGATATAACTAGGAAGACCTTTCAAATACCACACATGAGTCATGGGACATGCGAGTTTGATGTATCCCATTTGATATCTTCGTATTCGAGAATCCACAAATTCTATTCCGCATTTTTGGCAAAATCTTTCGTCTTCGTTCTCAGCTCCGCTCGCTCGAGAATTGCCACAAGCGCAAATTCCGCTTTTTATGGGTCCAAAGATTCTTTCGCAAAACAATCCATCTTGGTATGCCACACGTTTTGTTCAAAATGACGTTGTATTATGGGCTACATAAATCAGACAAATTTTGGGTTAAAAGGTTTTGCAGAAACTTATATTTATTGTTGACACCGTTGACTCCTCCGCGAAGCGCCATGATAGGCTTCATGATGGATGAGCTAGCTCGGTTACACAGGGTGTTTTTGCAGCATGGTGCATATGCACCCTTTATTTGAAACATACTTTGAAGATATTTAAAAATATTAAATAAATATAAAAAAATTCACTTGTATATCTTGACATGTTACAAGCTCATAAAGTTGTTTCAACCAAAACTGACATGTTTTCTATCCTGTGTAAAATAAATAAATTTTGATGCTAAAATATTTCTCGAGACATTTTTTATTGTCATTTTTGCATAGGGCACAAAAATTTCGGTTTTATATGAAACTTTCTGTGCGCACATAGAATATTCTCTCTACATGCAAAAAAATCTTAATTTTTTTAACTTTTAAAAATATGTTTTATACATCCGGGTATACCGGGTGCATATGCACATGTGATCAGTTCATTGAAACTGGCTATGGTACAAACACGATTATTTTACCAAAACTATGCATATATATAAGATGGGGTTCACGCCTAGGTTCGATATCTAGCCTAGAGACCATGTTTAATGCAGTGAGTACAATGATCCAGAAATAGCTCCACATAGATCAACCGGCTCACTTCGTCCACATGGAGATACCTATTTCATCTACTTGTCCTCTCTTGACTTCATACTTGTCTTTATGTTTGATGCAATAAATACTAAAGATTACCGAGGATCTTGGCCAAGCTTTGCAAAAAAAATCACAAGACATTGCAAATGCCATTCGTGTAGTTTTCTCAACAAAGGCCCGCCTTGATGAGATGAGATCATATGATGGTTGGAAAGCCTTTTTGTTTCGAGGTGTTGAGTTTTGTGCAAACTATTCCATTGATATATTTCAGATTTGGAGAAAACTTATATTCTACACGGTGGTCGTGCTCCTCGCCAACCTGATTGTTTTACTAAGGAGCATTATTTTCGAGTGGAAGTATTCAGTGCAACAATTGATACTCATCTCCATGAACTAGAATTCTGGTTCAATGAGAAGGTGAAAGGACACAGATGATGCCTTGTGGTGATCCAGCATACCACTGCATGATGTAGTATGCAAGTCGTTACCATAACACCAGTGAAACATCATTCCACTAGTATTACATTCCTTGGAGTGGTACACTAGAAATATTGTGGGTCCAAGGCATGTCTATGGAATTATAACATGGACTCCTTACAAAAGATCATCACAGCCTCCTACTTTACAATGAGGTAAAATTGCAAATAAACTTCAGAAGAATAACTCGTAGGCTAGACCTATCTTAACTCTATCTATAGAAATACTTGGCTTTCTTAGGAACTATAGATGATCTCTAGCTACATAGGTTCTATGATTAGGAAATTGGTTTCCTTCTATTCCTAGTCTATATTTCCACAATGTGCTATGTAGTAGTTGACTTCGGTGGCTCCTTTGTCTAGTTCCTGCCCCTAGTAGTGGTTGGCTTCTTCGTCTACAACGTTAATGGTAGCTTCTCCTCATATGACTGCGGATCTAAGCTGGAGGTTCAAGAGGGAACGGGTGAGTACGAGCGTACTCAGCAAGTTCAATAAGAGAAATAGGTGTATCATGCACTAGCTACAACCATAGACTAGAAAGTCGTAGGCAAATGCAAGTTTTCGTAATAATTTCTTCAAAAGGTTTATCTTATTCTGAAAAGTTATGTCAGTCGGCCTTCATAGGGTGTTCAGATCTTCATGGAGCTCTTTTTCTGCAGCGTTCGCAGTTCCAAATCTGGAACAGGCAGTGACGAGCCACAATTCATTACATTCTGCAGAGGTGTGTTACTTTACCTATAAGAGAACTTATTTGTTGCCAACCGAGCACGGAAACCCGTCCACACTTCCTTGGTGTGGGGCCCAGTATAAGATCCAAGCAAATCATTGTCCTTCTCCGCGATCCCGCATACCCACCCTTTATAAGTCTGTCGTGCCCTTTATCTATAGGTAGATCTGCCAAGGCATATGTCCTCCCCTTTACCCTAATGGTAGACCGTTTGGACATCCGCATGCCCTGCCCTATACTCTATTGATAGTACGACCCATACCAACACTTACAATCCATTGTAGATCTCTAGCAAGTTTGCCCTCACCCTTTATCATATGGGTAGACCATTCTAGACCAATGTCTTACCCTTTACACTATAGATAGATCGATCTAGGCAACCCTAATTAGTGATCCATTGATATGCGAAAGGAAGAACATCCATCTGACTTTTCCGTCCCACTCCAGATCTTATGGTTAATACAGTTATTACGGTGCAAGAATCACTGGACGACATTTGTTGTTAATCCTAGATGAATATAAATACAGTTGCAATGGAACCTCAACCACACTCATACCATGGTTCCATTGCCCACTACATAACCATATTCATATTTGGAAAAGTTACTTTGTTTTTAAACGCAGAAGTGATATGAATACTACTGTGTAAGTAATTTGATATAAATAATCAAATGTCATGATCAAATGATGAACTTGCATGGCTGACTGCAAGATTATCCAGGCAACATCTTCGAGATGTGATAACTTCAAATTCTGAAATAGCATCATCGTCCGGTAAGGACAATGTTTAAAGTATTGGCAAATATGCTATAATGCATAAATATGAGATGCAATCGATCTATGTGTAGCTAACCTCGATGGTTTAGGATTGGTGAGTTGTACTGATTTCTTTAGGGTGTGCTGCACTTTTAGAGCGGTTTTACAAACAAGGTTCTTATTAGGGTTTGGTTACCTTGGTACTATATACAAGTGATGTAATGAAGTATAGCAATCATATTAACCTTGTGTGGATCATGGTTGACATAACTTACATGTGATGGATAGTTGTTGACTATAGGTCCTATTAGGCATGGTTGATGATTACTGGTTATTTACTTCAAAAGAATAATTTAAAAAAAAACATGTTTATTAAGGAACAAGAAGTACTTTCAAATAAGGGCCATTGGTTTATAGGGTTTATTATGCGTTTTCGTTTGTTGCACTAAGTAAGTAGTAGACGGATCTTTAAACAAAATGAGTAAAGAGTGATCGATGATCCTATGCAATACTGTGTAGGGTTAAATATGTTACTCCTATGCACATACACTACCACGTTAGCTGAAATAAGCCGAGGTGCACAAAAAAGAGAAAAACAGACAATGGAACAATATCATGCAAAAATATCGTACCCCTATAACATAAAAATAGTGTGCAGAGTAGCACGCGAGCACTAGTCAGATTACTAGAAGCGTCCGTCCGCGCACACTACCATTAACCCAATGACAACGGGTGGATTGAACACACCACTAGTATATGAACTAGGTCGCATCCATCAATCACCTCTTAGAATGCTCATAGTGGGAGTAACATAGCTAGTAACATCACACATCTCAAGGCAGTTTGGTGACATGGCATGCTAATAAATGAAGAAAGAGAGTGAGGTGGTAACTAGCTATGTTACCATAACATCACACACCTCAAGGCAAGATGAGTCTACAACATAATAAATGATATAATGCATGACACCACATATAAGTTACTACCCATTATGAAGGTAGTAACCTAGACTAGTAACATGGCATATGTTACTAGTCTAAGTTACTCCCCACATGACCAGCCTTAGCATATTATCGTAGACAAAATAAATGCTTAAGAGACAACTTCTGCAGTGGATTGTCTGTTAAGTGGTGTCTCTACATTTAATGATTTTTGTGATATGTTGGTATGTGATTGGGCTAGACACTCTTTTTTGCCTATGACTTCTACCTCTTCTCTTTAACTATGTTGCCACATAAGCATTTTGCCTATGGTTCCGTGATAAGAACCTCCCATTGTGAAAGGCCTAAGCTAGCCTCGTCTCCATTGACTCAACGCGAAAAAGGGAAGGTGCCTTCTTCTTAAGCCCAGCTCCACAAATTGATTACTACTGCTGATTCATCCATCACATTTCTGCCACCTACTGATGGCGTGTATTTCACACGTTCGTTGGGCAACCCCAAGAGGAAGGTATGATGAGCACAGCAGCAAGTTTTCCCTCAGAAAGAAACCAAGGTTTATCGAACCAGGAGGAGCCAAGAAGCACGTTGAAGGTTGATGGCGGCGGGATGTAGTGCGGCGCAACACCGGAGATTCCGGCGCCAACGTGGAACCTGCACAACACAACCAAGCTACTTTGCCCCAACGAAACGGTGAGGTTGTCAATCTCACCGGCTTGCTGTAACAAAGGATTAACCGTATTGTGTGGAAGATGATTGTTTGCGAGAGAAAACGGTAGAAACAAGTATTGCGGTAGATTGTATTTCGAGTAAAGAGAATTGGACCGGGGTCCACAGTTCACTAGAGGTGTCTCTCCCATAAGACGAACGAGCATGTTGGGTGAACAAATTACGGTTGGGCAATTGACAAATAAAGAGAGCATGACCATGCACATACATATCATGATGAGTATAGTGAGATTTAATTGGGCATTACGACAAAGTACATAGACCGCCATCCAACTGCATCTATGCCTAAAAAGTCCACCTTCGGGTTATCATCCGAACCCCTCCGGTATTAAGTTGCAAACAACGAGACAATTGCATTAAGTATGGTGCGTAATGTAATCAACAACTACATCCTTAGACATAGCATCAATGTTTTATCCCTAGTGGCAACGAGCACAACACAACCTTAGAACTTTACGTCACTTGTCCCGGTGTCAATGCGGGCATGAACCCACTATCGAGCATAAGTACTCCCTCTTGGAGTTAAAAGCATCTACTTGGCCAGAGCATCTACTAATAACGGAGAGCATGCAAGATCATAAACAACACATAAGCATAGCTTTGATAATCAACATAACAAGTATTCTCTATTCATCGGATCCCAACAAACGCAACATATAGAATTACATATAGATGATCTTGATCATGATAGGCAGCTCACAAGATCCGACAATGATAGCACAATGGGGAGAAGACAACCATCTAGCTACTGCTATGGACCCATAGTCCAGGGGTAGACTACTCACTCATCACTCCGGAGGCGACCATGGCGGTGTAGAGTCCTCCGGGAGATGATTCCCCTCTCCGGCGAGGGTGCCGGAGGCGATCTCCGGGATCCCCCGAGATGGGATCGGCGGCGACGGCGTCTCGGTAATGTTTTCCGTATCGTGGCTCTCGGTGCTGGGGGTTTCGTCACGGAGGCTATTTGTAGGCGGAAGGGCAGGTCAAGAGGCGGCGCAGGGGGCCCACACCACGGGCCGGCGCGGCCAAGGGGGCCGCGCCGCCCTAGGGTTTGGCGCCCCTGTGGCCCCTCTTCGTCTCTCCTTCGGACTTACGGAAGCTTCGTGAGAAAATAGGCCTCCGGGCTTTTATTTCGTCCAATTCCGAGAATATTTCTTTACTAGGATTTACGAAACCAAAAACAGCGAGAAAACGACAAGCGGCACTTCGGCATCTTGTTAATAGGTTAGTTCCGGAAAATGCACGAATATGATATAAAGTGTGCATAAAACATGTAGATAACATCAATAATGTGGCATGGAACACAAGAAATTATCGATACGTTGGAGACGTATCGGCATCCCCAAGCTTAGTTACTGCTCGTCCCGAGCGAGGTAAAACGATAACAAAGATAATTTACGGAGTGACATGCCATCATAAACTTGATCATACTATTTGTAAAGCATATGTAGAGAATGCAGCGATCAAAACAATGGTGATGACATGAGTAAACAAGTGAATCATATAGCAAAGACTTTTCATGAATAGCATTTCAAGACAAGCATCAATAAGTCTTGCATAAGAGTTAACTCATAAAGCAATAATTCAAAGTAAAGGTATTGAAGCAACACAAAAGAAGATTAAGTTTCAGCGGTTGCTTTCAACTTGTAACATGTATATCTCATGGATATTGTCAACATAGAGTAACATAATAAGTGCAATAAGCAAGTATGTAAGAATCAATGCACAGTTCACACAAGTGTTTGCTTCTTGAGGTGGAGAGAAATAGGTGAGCTGACTCAACATAAAAGTAAAAAGAATGGTCCTCATAGAGGAAAAGCATCGATTGCTATATTTGTGCTAGAGCTTTGATTTTGAAAACATGAAACAATTTTGTCAACGGTAGTAATAAAGCATATGCATCATGTAAATTATATCTTATAAGTTGCAAGCCTCATGCATAGTGTACTAATAGTGCTCGCACCTTGTCCTAATTAGCTTGGACTACCTGGATTATCACCGCAATACATATGCTTTAACCAAGTATCACAAAGGGGTACCTCTATGCCGCTTGTACAAAGGTCTAAGGAGAAAGCTCGCATTTGGATTTCTCGCTTTTGATTATTCTCAACTTAGACATCCATACCGGGACAACATAGACAACGAGATAATGGACTCCTCTTTTAATGCTTTAAGCATTCAACAACAATTAATTCTTTTCTCATTAGAGATTTGAGGATGTTTGTCCAAAACTGAAACTTCCACCATGGAACATGGCTTTAGTTAGCGGCCCAATGTTCTTCTCTCACAATATGCATGCTCAAACCATTCAACTCGGTGTAGATCGCCCTTACTTCGGACAAGACGAACATGCATAGCAACTCACATGAAATTCAACAATGAGTTGATGGCGTTCCCCGATAAACATGGTTATCGCACAACAAGCAACTTAATAAGAGATAAAGTGCATAATTACATATTCAATACCACAATAGTTTTTAAGCTATTTGTCCCATGAGCTATATATTGCAAAGGTGAATGATGGAATTTTAAAGGTAGCACTCAAGCAATTTACTTTGGAATGGCTGGAAAATACCATGTAGTAGGTAGGTATGGTGGACACAAATGGCATAGTGGTTGGCTCAAGTATTTTGGATGCATGAGAAGTATTCCCTCTCGATACAAGGTTTAGGCTAGCAAGGTTATTTGAGGCAAACACAAGGATGAACTAGTACAGCAAAACTCACATAAAAGACATATTGAAAGCATTATAATACTCTATACTTGTCTTCCTTGTTGTTCAAACTCAAAACTAGAAATTATCTAGACCTTAGAGAAACCAAATATGCAAACCAAATTTTAGCATGCTCTATGTATTTCTTCATTAATGGGTGCAAAGCATATGATGCAAGAGCTTAAACATGAGCACAACAATTGCCAAGTATCACATTACCCAAAACATTTATAGCAATTACTACATGTATCATTTTCCAATTCCAACCATATAACAATTTAACGAAGGAGAAACTTCGCCATGAATACTATGAGTAGAAACCAAGGACATATTTGTCCATATGCTACAGCGGAGTGTGTATCTCTCCCATAAGGTGAATGCTAGGATCCATTTTATTCAAACAAAACAAAAATAAAAACAAAACGACGCTCCAAGAAAAAGCACATAAGATGTGGCCGAATAAAAATGTAGTTTCGGGGAGGAACCTGATAATTTGTTGATGAAGAAGGGGATGCCTTGGGCATCCCCAAGCTTAAACGCTTGAGTCTTCTTGATATATGCAGGGGTGAACCACCGGGTGCATCCCCAAGCTTAGAGCTTTTCACTCTCCTTGATCATGTTGCATCATACTCCTCTCTTGATCCTTGAAAACTTCCTCCACACCAAACTCGAAACAACTCATTAGAGGGTTAGTGCACAATATAAATTGACATATTCAGAGGTGACACACTCATTCTTAACACTTCTGGACATTGCATAATGCTACTGGACATTAGTGGATCAAAGAAATTCATCCAACATAGCGAAAGAGGCAATGCGAAATAAAAGGCAGAATCTGTCAAAACAGAACAGTTCGTATTGACGAATTTTAAAATGGCACCAGACTTGCTCAAATGAAAATGCTCAAATTGAATGAAAGTTGCGTACATATCTGAGGATCATGCTCGTAAATTGGCATAATTTTCTGAGCTTCCTGCAGGGCAGTGGGCTCAGATTCGTGACAGCAAAGAAATCTGGAACTGCGCAGTAATCCAAATCTAGTACTTACTTTTCTATCAACGGCTTAACTTGGCACAACAAAACTCAAAACTAAGATAAGGAGAGGTTGCTACAGTAGTAAACAACTTCCAAGACACAAAATAAAAACAAAGTACTGTAGGTAAAAACATGGGTTGTCTCCCATAAGCGCTTTTCTTTAACGCCTTTCAGCTAGGCGCGAGAAAGTGTGTATCAAGTAACATCGAGAGATGAAGCATCAACATCATAATTTGTTCTAATGATAGAATCATAAGGTACCTTCATTCTCTTTCTAGGGAAGTGTTCCATACCTTTCTTGAGAGGAAATTGATATTTTATATTACCTTCCCTCATATCAATAATAGCACCAACGAGTTCGAAGAAAAGGTCTTCCCAATATAATTGGACAAGATGCATTGCATTCAATATCCAAGACAACAAAATCAACGGGAACAAGATTATTGTTAACGGTAATGCGAACATTATCAACTTTACCCAAAGGTTTCTTTGTAGAATGATCAGCAAGATTAACATCCAAATAACAATTTTTCGGCGGTGGCAAGTCAAGCATATTATAAATTTTCTTCGGCATAACGAAATACTTGCACCAAGATCACATAAAGCATTACAATCAAAATCTTTAATCTTCATCTTAATGATGGGCTCCCAACCATCTTCTAGCTTTTTAGGAATAGAGGCTTCGCGTTCTAGTTTCTCTTCTCTAGCTTTTATGAGAGCATTTGTAATATGATGCGTGAAAGCCAAATTTATAGCACTAGCATTAGGACTTTTAGCAAGTTTTTGCAAGAACTTTATAACTTCAGAGATGTGGCAATCATCAAAATTCAAACCATTATAATCTAAAGCAATGGGATCATCATCCCCAATGTTGGAAAAAATTTCAGCGGCTTTATCACGAGCAATTTCAGCGGTTTTAGCGGTTTCGAGGCAGTTTTCGCGCTTTGCATTAGAAGTGGAAACATTGCTAACACCAATTCTTTTATTAGTATGAGTAGGAGGTGCAGCAACATGTGTAGCATTAGCATTACTAGTGGTGGTAATAGTCCAAACTTTAGCTATATTCTTCTCTTTAGCTAGTTTTTCATTTTCTTCTCTATCCCACCTAGCACGCAGTTCAGCCATTAATCTTATATTCTCATTAATTCTAACTTGGATGGCATTTGCTGTAGTAACAATTTTATTATGATAATTCTCATTAGGCAAAACTTTTGATTTCAAAAGATCAACATCAGCGACAAGACTATCGACTTTAGAAGCAAGTATATCAATTTTACCAAGCTTTTCTTCAACAGATTTGTTAAAAGCGGTTTGTGTACTAATAAATTCTTTAAGCATGGCTTCAAGTCCAGGGGTGAATTCCTATTATTGTTGTAAGAATTTCCATAAGAATTACCATAGCCGTTGCCATTATTATAAGGATATGGCCTATAGTTATTACTAGAATTGTTCGGTAAGCATTGTTGTTGAAATTATTATTTTTAATGAAGTTTACATCAACATGTTCTTCTTGTGCAACCAATGAAGCTAACGGAACATTATTAGGATCAATATTAGTCCTATCATTCACAAGCATAGACATAATAGCATCAACCTTATCACTCAAGGAAGAGGATTCTTCGACGGAATTTACCTTCTTACCTTGTGGAGCTCTTTCCAGTGTGCCATTCGAGTAATTTATCATCATATCATCAAGAAGTTTTGTAGCCGCCCCCAATGTGATGGACATAAAGGTACCTCCAGCAGCTGAATCCAATAAATTCCGCGAAGAAAAATTTAGTCACTGCATAGAAGGTTTGGATGATCATCCAAGTAGTCGAGTCCATGGGTTGGGCAATTTTTAACCAGAGATTTCATTCTTTCCCAAGCTTGAGCAACATGTTCAGTATCTAATTGTTTAAAATTCATTATGCTACTCCTCAAAGATATAATTTTAGCAGGGGGATAATATCTACCAATAAAAGCATCCTTGCATTTAGTCCATGAATCAATACTATTCTTAGGCGAGAGATAGCAACCAATCTTTAGCTCTTCCTCTTAATGAGAAAGGAAACAATTTTAGTTTAATAATATCACCATCTACATCTTTATATTTTTGCATTTCACATAGTTCAACAAAATTATTAAGATGGGCAGCAGCATCATCGGAACTAACACCGAGAAAATTGATGGTTCATAACAAGATTCGATAAAGCGAGGTTTAATTTCAAAGAATTCTGCTGTAGTAGCAGGTGGAGCAATAGGTGTGCATAAGAAATCATTATTATTTGTGGTTGTGAAGTCACACAACTTAGTATTTTCAGCGTTGGCCATTTTAGCAACAGTAAATAAAGCAAACTAGATAAAGTAAATGCAAGTAAACTAATTTTTTTGTGTTTTCGATATAGCAAACAAGATAGCAAATAAAGTAAAACTAGCAACTAATTTTTTTGTATTTTGATTTAGTGCAGCAAACAAAGTAGTAAATAAAATAAAGCAAGACAAAAACAAAGTAAAGAGATTGAGAAGTGGAGACTCCCCTCGCAGCGTGTCTTGATCTCCCCGGCAACGGCGCCAGAAAATATGCTTGATGGCGTGTATTTCACACGTTCGTTGGGCAACCCCAAGAGGAAGGTATGATGAGCACAGCAGCAAGTTTTCCCTCAGAAAGAAACCAAGGTTTATCGAACCAGGAGGAGCCAAGAAGCACGTTGAAGGTTGATGGCGGCGGGATGTAGTGCGGCGCAACACCAGAGATTTCGGCGCCAACGTGGAACCTGCACAACACAACCAAGCTACTTTGCCCCAACGAAACAGTGAGGTTGTCAATCTCACCGGCTTGCTGTAACAAAGGATTAACCGTATTGTGTGGAAGATGATTGTTTGCGGAGAAAACAGTAGAAACAAGTATTGCGGTAGATTGTATTTCGGTAAAGAGAATTGGACCGGGGTCCACGAGTTCACTAGAGGTGTCTCTCCCATAAGACGAACAGCATGTTGGGTGAACAAATTACGGTTGGGCAATTGACAAATAAAGAGAGCATGACCATGCACATACATATCATGATGAGTATAGTGAGATTTAATTGGGCATTACGACAAAGTACATAGACCGCCATCCAAGCTGCATCTATGCCTAAAAAGTCCACCTTCGAGGTTATCATCCGAACCCCCTCCGAGTATTAAGTTGCAAACAACAGACAATTGCATTAAGTATGGTGCGTAATGTAATCAACAACTACATCCTTAGACATAGCATCAATGTTTTATCCCTAGTGGCAACGGCACAACACAACCTTAGAACTTTACATCCTCTGTCCCAGGTGTCAATGCGGGCATGAACCCACTATCGAGCATAAGTACTCCCTCTTGGAGTTAAAAGCATCTACTTGGC